>NC_056728.1:439395466-439647966 GCF_019279795.1 Protopterus annectens | reverse complement strand
TCTCAGAGCTCCAAGCCTACTTCAACCCCTACTTCTCATTCGAAAACCTCAGAGACCTGCTGTTGCAACTCCAGCTTCGGAGCCACTGAAGAAAATTATTGCATCGGAACCGAGGGCTCTTGGCTCCGACAGACCTGAATCATCCTCTTCGACTCCACCAGTGTCCATGGAGCCGGTAGAGTTACTGAGCAGGAGACTGTCTCCGATATTGGAGTTGGTCACTCCCATATTGAGCTCACCCATTCTGGAGAGGGCTAGATCTCCCTCATTATCCTCCCATTCATCCAGGAGCTTATCTGATGATGACGTGGAGTGGGTGGTGAAGAGATTACTAAACTCCACTTGCAAAAATTTTATAGTCGGCGACCCCAAAGGATTTGGGACCGTCCAAGGCACCATGTCCAATTCCTTCTCCGACCCTGATTGTGGTTTCAAAGCCAGAGATTGTAGGTCCAATAGTAGTGGAACCATCGAAACTGGGACCTCCTTTAGGATCATCAGTTCTGGCATCTGCTCCGACTTCTTCATGTCCTTCGGGCCTCGAGGAGTCTGGGAGCCAACACTCCCCTGGCGGGTCCGGGGAGGGGAGTCAGCATGGACCGCTGTCCGCTCCGACTCTACCCCTTGGTGCCTTGGCAAGGTTGAGCTCGGCACCTATATTGGCTTCAGAGCCTCCCGCTCTGCCTCAGAATCTATCCTCGGTGTCTTCAAAGCAGAGGATCTCTTCAGTGTGGAGCGAGGGGGCTTTTGAGCTGATGGAGAGAGTGCTGTCACCCCAGACAACTCCACTTTCAGGTCCATCTTCTCTTCCTTCACAGGCGCTGGTGTTAGTCTCTTCATTGCCCCTTCCTCCCGAGCGTGGAGATCCAGAGCCTCAGGAAGCCCTGGCGGGCGGCATTAAAATGAAATCATTGGAATTGTAGTTTATAACCTGTTGGGAGTTTTGCACGGGAGTCGGAAGTGATACTAAATACTTTAAAAATAGGCTAGTTATTTTACATTAAGAAGGTTTGTGGTCTACACCCTTGTGTGAGGAGAAGGTAGCCTCTGCCCTTCTGAGCTGGGAGTTGCTTGTTGAAGGCTTATTATTGTGCCTGCTTATTTGAATTTTTTTTCCTGAAATTGTTGCACTTTGTTTGCTGGTGCATACACTAGATTTAGACCTGCAGAATCTAGTTCTGTGTGTATAACTTGAGCACTAAACCAAGCTGTCTTTTGTTGGAGGGGTCCCCCTGCATCCTAGTTGTGGGAGTGTGCAGTTAAAACTCATCTGATTGAAGGTTGCTGGAACAGGGCTCAGTTTCGAGCTTTTGTATTGGTTAATGTGTTTCAATCAGTTTGCTCTCATTTGCTACATAGGCCCTGTGTTTGTGCTTAGATGTTCTTCATTCCACATTGCTGCAGTCCTAACTATTGGGTAGTCCGCTGTCCAGTCGGCCCGAATACCAAAGTATATGGCTGACGTCGGTCAGGGCGCATTAGACTGACGTCAGTACGTCAGGGTACTAATGCGCATGACCGACGTCATATCCTCAGTCTTTTTTGCCGCATGGTCCGATGCAGAAGCAATTTTGCGAGTGCAGGTTGGCGTTCTGAAAGTTTCTGAAGTCAGAGTTTCAGACCGAATCAAAGTTGGCTAAGTACCCGTTAGAATATTTTGGTTTTTCTTGCCTCAGTATTTAACCGGATGTCAGAAAAAGTGAATAACTGTATTTCTTGTGGGAAACAGATACCTCATAGGGATTACCATACTTTGTGTATACCTTGTTTAGGGCCTGAGCACGACGTTGTTGGATGCCGCTCTTGTGCTAGATTTAACAAACGCACTATTAAGAGAAGGTTAGGCTGTGCCAGGTTAGTTTTGGGAAGCGTTGTAATTATAAAATGCCGTCGGAGGCTCCGGCGCCCGCTCGCCAAAAAGCGCAAGGACAAAGCAGCAAAGCCTAGAGTGGAAGAACCGACAGTCCCACACGCCGGATCTTTAGAAGGCTTAGTGGAGCCGGAGGTTTTGCCAAGTGTTTCTTTGGAGTCTCAGGGAGAGACTTTACTGTTACAGGATGTATCCTCACAGGAAGTAGGCCAGGCTGAGGGGCTTCTCAGGTGGCTGTTCTTCCCTCTCTTCCTAAGGTGGTTAGAGCCTCCCCTTCTGTTTCCAAGGCTTCTTTGAGAGGCAGGCCAAGTTTATCTTCAGTGGGGTTTCTCCTAGTGCTTCAGGGTCTTTGCCTAAGAAACATATGCTTAAAATGGCAGAGGATTTGATTACTATGATTAGAGGTTCTATGCCCCTCCTGATAAGAGGCCTAGGGTGGAACCTGAGTTTGAGAGTTTTGAGCAATGTTCGAGGCTTCTGAGTCTTCGGCTGAAGACTTGCAGGAGTATCCTCCTTATTCTGATTCTGATGTGGATGATTCTACTCCTTCAGCTTCTCCTCCTGAGGATTTTTCATTTTCAGAGACTCTGCATTCCATGAGGGAGCATTTTAAATGGGAAGGTCAAGATTTCTCTGATTCCAGGAAGAGGCTTAGGGAATTCTTGTTTTACCCCAGCATAGGCCTTTAGCTATACCTCCTGTTCTGAATGTGGTGGAAGATGTTTTGCAGAGGCTTCCCTCAATCCTGATTCTTTGCCTCCTGCCCCAGTTAAACCGGATAGGTACTATAGGGTGCCTGAAGCTCATAAGTATCTTTTAAGAGTCCTAGGGCAGACCCGAAACTGTCTCTCAGGGGCCTAAAGGTGTGAAGGCCTCTGTTGTTAAAAATCCTGTTCCTCCTGATAAAGAGGCAAGGGCTTTGGATAGATGGGGAAAGAAAGTGTATACTTCTTCCACTTTAGCCATGAGGGCGTTGAATTGTCAGTTTCACATGTTAAAATATCAGAATTATCTCCTTTCACAATTGAAATCTAAGGTGGATGCTCTGGCAGAAGGTATTGAGTGTAAAGAGTTGCAGGATTTAGTTCATGTGTCTGAACAGGTGGGTAAACATTCCTTGCAATGTGGTTTTGATGCTGTGCAGGCCTCCTCGAGGGTGGCTGCCACTGGTTCTGTTCTTCGTAGGCATGCCTGGTTGAGAGATCAGAATTTAGCTGAGCATGTTAAAACAAGGATTTTGGATGCTCCTTTGCAGTCTGATGTGTTGTTTGGTTCGCCTGTGGAAGCAGTCTTAAAGAAAATGGAGGACAAGGCTAAGTCTATGCAAACTGTTAAGGATTTTTTGCAGGTGCAGCCTCCGAAGTTTAGTAGAAATTGGCCTACTAAGGGATGGACTTATCCTGCTTATGATTCCCAGTCTAGGGGTAGGTCTAGACGTGGTAGGGGCAGAGCTCAAGGTTCTTTTAGGCCTAGGACAGGGAGTTCCCCTGCTCAGACTTCTCCTTTCGTAAGCAGACCCAATGACCTGCCTTTTCAGCTGCCAGTACATTCTCGCCTGGCAGCACCTTTGGGAGGAAGGCTGTCTCTTTTCAAAGAAAATTGGGATTTAATTACCCAAGACAGATGGGTTCTGGATATCATTCACCACGGTTACAGGTTTTATTTCCATACCATGCCTCCTTTCAAAGGCATGCCAGACATTCCTCCTCTACAAAGACAAGAGGCTCACAAGCAAATTTCTCTGTTGCTCCACATAGGGGCCATTCAGCCAGTTCCTGTGCCAGAAAGGGGCCTAGGATTTTATTCTCGCCTGTTCCTAGTACCGAAGAAGGGGAACACGTGGAGGCCAATTTTGGATTTATCTATCCTCAACACTTATCTGGACATTCCCAAGTTCAAAATGTTGACATTACAACAGCTTTTACCTCTGCTGGGCAAGGATCACTGGATGGTAACTTTAGATCTCAAGGAAGCTTACCTTCATGTGCCTATAAGACTAAGTTGCAGGAAGTATCTGCGTTTCGAGCTGGAAATTCTCATTATCAGTTCTCTGCATTGCCCTTTGGCTTATCCACTGCCCAGAGTATTCACAAAGGTTCTGGCTCCAGTGATAGCTTACTTCAGGCTAAAAGGAATTCATATCTATCCTTACTTGGACGACTGCCTGATTCTAGCTCAAGAAAAGGAAGACCTTCTACAGCATTTGGATTATGTCATAGCAGTGCTAAGATGCCTAGGGTATTCTGTGAACGAAATAAAGTCCAGTCTAGTACCCTCTCAAGACATGTGCTTTCTGGGTGTGAGACTGAATACAGCAGCCCAGATGGCCTTTTTAACCCCGGACAAACAAAAGAATCTTTCCAGTTACTTCCATCAACTATCTCTTCAGTCCGGGCTGACTGCAAGGACAGTCCTTCAAGCCTTAGGGTTCATGGCATCTTGTATTCTGGTGCTTCCCAATGCCAAACTGCATATGAGGAAGCTGCAATGGTATCTCAAAATGTATGGACACAGCACTGCCAGGATTTGGACACTGTCATTCAAATAATACCTTGCATTCAAAAGGAATTTTTGTGGTGGGCTCAGGAATGTCACCTAAACAAGGGACTGTCTGTGACCCGGCCAGAGGCGAGTCAGATTCTAACGACAGATGCCTCAGACATTGCTTGGGGAGCTCATCTAAATGGAAAGTGGATACAAGACAAGTGGCCTGCCAGACTACAGCATCTACATATCAACATGAAAGAGATGTTAGCAGTCCAGTTTGCATTAATGGCTTTCAAGGAGTTACTTCTTCCAGGGCAGGTGTTGATTCTAACAGACAACACAACTGTCATGTGGTACATCAACAAACAAGGGGAACACATTCTTACCCATTGTGCAGGCAAGCAATGATTTTATGGGAGACTGCGCTCAGCTTGCAACTAACTCTTCAGGCAAGGTTTCTGCCGGAGCACAGAACTCCTTAGCAGATGTGTTAAGCAGACAAATCATGGATCCCCACGAGTGGAAACTGGATCTTCATGTATTTCAAAAATTGACAGTGTCATGGGGAACTCCAGACATAGATCTGTTCGCTTCTCCACTAAACCACCAGCTGCCAAAGTTTTGCACAAAGAGGTTTCATCACACAGCTTGGAAAGTGGATGCTCTTTCTTTCAGTTGGAAAAATCTTCATGTGTATGCTTTTCCACCTCTGCCTCTTCTCCCAAAGGTGCTTCTAAAGGTCAGACAAGACAAGCCAAGGATGATTTTAATAGCTCCAAATTGGCCTCGGCAGCACTGGTACCCTTTACTGAGGAGTCTGGTAAGGAAGCCTCCATGGCCTTTACCCTTGATTCCACACCTGTTGTCTCAGAGGGACGGTCACCTGCTCAATGTCAAGCTTCAATCTCTTCATCTAACAGCCTGGCATATTCTGTTTTGAAAGACAGCAGGTCTCAACTTCCTCAACAAGTTTTAAATGTGATTATGGAAGCCAGAAGACCTAGTACAAGGAAAGTGTGCAGAAAAATGGAAGAGATTTTTATTTTGGAGTGCAGCAAACAATTTGGAGATTTCTGAGCCTAATTTGAGTGTGGCTCTTCAATATCTTACTGAGTTATTGGACAAAGGTTTGTCTTTCTCTTCCATTAAGATTCATGCTGCAGCAATTTCAGCTCACTATGATTGTGACCCACCATTGTTTTCGCATCCTTTGTTCAAGCAATTTCTTAGAGGGCAAAGAATATAAGACCCCACGTAGAGCTCCTACTCCTGCTTGGGATCTCAATTTTGTGTTGGAGAAACTTACTCTACAACCTTTTGAGTCTGCGGCTACTGCTGAATTGAAATATTTGTCATGGAAGACTGCTTTTTTGTTGGCCATTACTTCTGCAAGAAGGGTTTCTGAGTTGCAGGCCCTTATGGCGGTAGAGCCTTTTTTGATTTTTCATAAGGATAGGGTATCTTTACGTACTAATCCTTCCTTTATGCCTAAGGTGGTTTCTAGTGTGGCTTTAAACCAAACTATTCATTTGCCTACTTTTTATGCAGATCCCCAAAATAAAGGGGAAAAGATTTTGCACACTTTAGATGTACACAGGCAATTGCGTTATTATTTGAGCAGGACTAAGGATTTTAGGCAGTCTCAGCAGTTGTTTGTTTCTTTTGCTTTGGGTTCAGGGCAAGCCTGTGTCAAAACAAACTATTTCTAGGTGGATTGGGTTTTGCATTGCATTTTGTTATTCCCATCATGGCAAGGAGATTCCAGCTGGAATTAGGCCTCATTCCACTAGGGCTACTGCCACTTCTACAGCATTTCTAAGGGGTGGCCACTAAGGATATTTTGGAGGCAGCTACTTGGAGTTCAGTGCATACTTTCTCTAAGCATTATCACCTTCCTCTCTACTCTAAGTCTAGGGCTGGTTTTGCCACAGCTATTTTGCAAGGCATGTTGTCAGTTCCTGCTTCCTTATGATTTGCCAGCCTCCCTTACCTCTGCTTTGGGATTCTACCCAATAGTTAGGACTGCAGCAATGTGGAATGAAGAACATAGTACAGTTTTGTACCTACCATAAATGTAGATGTTCGAGGATCCACATTGCTGCAGTCCAATTTACCCTCCCTCCTTCCCCTCTGTGTTTAAGGGTGGTTGTGTAGGTGAGGTTATATTCTGGTAATTTTGTATATATTGTACATATTTTTGGTGCAGGTATGTTTGGAATTTTTGGTTTTGGCCTTAGCTTTTCAGGGTCTTCTGACATCTGGGGCAAGAAAAGACTGAGGATATGACGTCGGTCATGCGCATTAGTACCCTGACGTACTGACGTCAGTCTAATGCGCCCTGACCGACGTCAGCCATATACTTTGGTATTCGGGCCGACTGGACAGCGGACTACCCAATAGTTAGGACTGCAGCAATGTGGATCCTCGAACATCTACATTTATGGTAGGTACAAAACTGTACTTTTTAGCAAAGCTCCACAGAGTTTGGTGACCAGCTACTGCTCTGTTGTATTTATCTGATCAATCCAAGGTATCTGCTGATCTCTGCAAATCTTAAGTAGAATTTTTCACTGTATATTGCACTTTTGAACTGCATTTTACCATATCACTGCTTATTTGAACTGTTTTTTTTTCCTGATGTTGTTGCACTTTGTTTGCTGTAGCATAGACCAGATTCATACCTGCTGAATCTAGTTCTGTTTGTATAACTTGAGCACTAAACCAGGCCATCTTTAGTTGGAGAGGGTTCCCCTGCACCCTAGTGGCAGGCGTCTGTAGTTAGAACTCAACTGATTTGAAGGTTGCTGGAACAGGGCTCAGTTCTGAGCTTTTTTTATTGGTTAATTTGTTTCAATTAGTTTGCTCTCGTTTGCTATGTAAGCATCAATTTTGCATAAGTTTGCTCTTTGCGCATCGTGCACTGCCGAGCAGCAGCAGGCACCATTGGTGGTTATAGATGCACTGTCTGCAAATTTTCCCTTAGTAATCTGCTGGTGCTCCATCGGTGAGTATTCACAACTGTTCTTCACTGTTAGGTGATATATTCACTGAAACTCCTGAGGTACAAACACAGGTCCTACCCACTATCCCTTCTTACTTTTTGTCCACTTCTCCTGTCTTCTGACCACATCAACATACCTAGCATTAAGGATGGACAATTTCCCACAGTTTCTCCAGCCAGCCTGGTTGACATGGGCATCCTGAGGCAATGTAGCAATTGCCTCATGTACACTGACAACCCACTTCTTCTAACCAACACAAATTCATTATGTGAGAGATGCTTCTATATCAAGAACCTAGAATCCAGGCTCTCTTGCTCACCAGTCAGTTCATCTGATACTAAGCAGGTTGTCAGCATGCACACCTCACCACCTGCACCTACCAAGCCAACAACACACAAACCTACATATGTGGAGGTCCTTACCAGAAGCTTATATAAACATCAGAGACCTCCCAAACACAAGCAAGATTCACGTAATGCCTTCTCTGCAGAACATAGTACACATAATAGATCACACATCAGTGTCTCACCAGTCAAGTCCCTAAGACTTAAACATCTTAGTCATAGATGACTCAATTGTAAGACCCACAGATGTCCCTGTCGCCAGGCTGGATAAGGAAAAAGTCACCGTCAGCTGTCTTGTCAGGTGCTAGGATCCTCCGTATCACCCATGCACTCAAGTCTTTCAACAACAGGCACTGTTATGACTTCATCATAGTCCATGTTGGTGTGAATGACTTGAGACATACCTCACTGGACTATATGAAGAGACATGACTGAGCTCTCAATGTCTCTCAGGTAGGGATGTCCCTAGCCTTAAGCAGCATTTTGGCGTCACCTAGGATGATACTTTAATACAAACAAAAAATGATTGACCCCAACAATTGGCTTAGTTTCTGGTGTCATTCAAAGGGTATCTAATATCTGTCAGCCTGGGATAACATGGTCGACATGGTCTTCATCTCACAGCCCTGGGCTTTTGCTTTTGCATAGTGCCTTTTTTAGGCAATGTCACAAGAGCAAAATCCCAACGTAAAAATACCCTCTAAAAACAACCTCAAGGTTATGCTGCTAAATGCTAGGAGTCTGAACCAAAAGCTGCATTCACTGGAAGCAGTCCTCACCGTGGAAGATGCTGACATTTGTGCAGTCACTGAGATGTGGTTTAAGGCTGCGGAGAGAACCCCAGCTATACCAGGTTACATTTCCTTCCACAAGTTCAGACCACAAACTGAAGGCATGAGAACTAAAGGAGGTAGTGTATCAGTATTCATTAAAGATAAATAACCTGTAGATTGGTTAAACAGCAGGATTCTCTTGAATTACTTCAGGTGGAATTGACTGTAGGTAAGACCCCTGTTCAGGTCATTGTCAGCTATAGGACCCCTTCCTTGAATCAGGACATCCACTCAGCCTACTTGGATCTACTTGAGTCAATCAAGGTACAGTCAATCCCCCTGGTTTTGGGTGACTTTAATTATCCATCCATTGACTGGGTAAATTATGTATGCGTGTTCTAACTCACTTGCCCAAAGGTTCCTGAACTTCGTTAACTCCAATGCCCTGGACTAGCTGGTTGACACATCCACAATGGGCTCAAACATCCTGGGTCTGGTGCTTACCAGCATGGGGAACCGCTGCACCACCCCCAGTTTGTGGCCATCCCTGGTGAGATCTGACCCCAAATCAGTCTCACAAAAAGTAGCTATAACACAAGATCCCCCAGCAACAGCTAGACTAAAAAACATTTCCAAGGCCAATTACAACCTCTTACATGACAGCATAAATAGCTTCATAGCCCCCCCCCCCCCCCCCGCTGATGCAATAGACACCTTTGCTGAATTATACACCAAAGCTGTATACAAACACCTGTATAATTGTATTGACTCTGCTCTACCTGATAGAACCAAAGCAAGATCTTCATGGAAAAATAAACCTACCTGATGGACAACTGACATTAATAGACTGTAGAATAGGAGAAATAAATCGCTGTCTAAGAGTAGGAATGAATTATCGCAAAACTGGAAACACTCCCTCCTCAACTTAAACAAGCAAATAAGACTCCTAGTAAAGTCCTCCAAAACTAACTACAAATCCAAATTAGCTTCCCTAACCAAGGATAACTACAAGGCGTTCTTTAGTTACATCCATAACATCAAAGGTAAGGCCCAGTTTTGCACTGAACGTGTAGTTAATGGTACTACATATACAGAACCTGTTGGATATAGAAAATTTTCTGGCTGACAGGTTCAGTGAAAATTTCACTCCCCTGTCCCCGCTACATATATCCCAAAGCATTCCTGACAGCTGTATCCCACCTAGTATCTCTGAGGAGCAGGTCTTGAACACCCTCTCCAAGGCCAAAATCACAGCCTCTGTGGGACCAGACAGCATCTCAGGCTGTGTTTTACAGGGGTTAAAACAGGAATTAGCATCACCATTGGGGACACTTTTCAATCACAGCCTAAGCACTGACTTTGTCCCAAAGGAATGGAAAACAGCTACCATCATCCCTTTGTACAAAGGAGGTGCATCCACGGACCCCGGGAACTATAGACCCATTAGCCTGACCAGCCTTGTCTGCAAGACCATGGAACAAATAGTCTTGGACCTCATTAACAAAGATATAGGAAATATCCAAACACTCAACCCCCACCAGGTTTGGCTTTGTCAAGGGGAGATTATGCCTGTTAAACTTGCTGTACTTCTTCGAGACGGTCACCAAATCCCTAGATGAGGGCAAAACTGTGCATATGGCCTGCTTAGACTTAGCCAAGGCCTTTGACACAATCCCCCACTCAGACATCAATGATAAAATTACCCATATATTGTCAGGTGGGTTGCAAACAGGCTCACTGATAAAACTTGTACAGTCAAAATAGGAGACTCCACCTCCTCTAGCAGACGGTAACCAGTGGTGTTCCTCAGCAGTCAGTTCTGGGACCCCTGCTGTTTGGAATCTGCTTCTCAGAAGTACAGGCTAAAACTAAAGGACTGGCTGACAAAGTTTGCTGCTTATTGCAAACTGTGAGCAATTACTGAAACCCCTAAGTGACGTTAACATCCTGCAAGAAGGTCTTAAAGCAGACTAATGACTGGTGCCAATGTCATGGTCTTAAACTTAATGCCAAAAAAAAAGTGCATTGTCATCCCCTTCAGCAAGGGTGATGTTCCTGCAAACTACCACAACAATAGCAATATCCTAAGCTATAGTGAGTAGGGATAGATCTGGGCACACAGGTCAACAGCAACTTTAACTTTGATCACCATGGTTCCACAGAGGTAAGAAGGGCATTTTTATATTGCTCATCTCCTAAGTAAGGGCATTGCCTCCAGAAAAAAAGGTTATTCTCCTCCTGTACTATTTCCTCATCAGACCAATAATAGAGTACAATGCTCCCTTTGGTATGTTCCCTTCCAGACACTTGTAGCAGTTGGAGAGAACACAAAGGTTTTCCTTACAAAGGAAATTCAGGATCTTCAATGTCTGTCTTATGTGGACAGACTGAAATCATTGTCACTTCACTCTGTGTCATACAGACTGCTCAGCGCATTCTCTGGTAACTCAGACGTTTGCAACCAATGGTGAGGGGGGACCTCTGCTTGTACCAGCTGCCCAGACTGGTCCTTCTACTACTGAAAATGTTAGCAAACCTAGGCCTTCCCTGAAAAGATAACAGAAAACGAAGCACGTTTCTTCTCCTGTACAGAGCCAGCCAGACTGGAAAGCATTTTCTCAGACCCTCTTCAATGCTTTTATGGCTTTTAGGACTGCCACACCCTCATCCTCCCCAGTGGCTCCCCCAGTAATCAGCCCTAGGCCTCAGGCTCAAGATATTTCTCAACCTGAAGCTGAGGACTCCTCTGAGTCCTCTTCAGAGGATTCTCTGTTCTGTATCTCCCAGTTGCCATCTCGCCTTAGTTATGCCTCCTCAGAGGATCATTCAGCTGGGACATATTCTCCAGGTAAGGATCTCATCTTTGGGGAGACCATTTCCAAAATAAGGGAGTACTTTAAGTGGGATTCCACTGAGATGAGAAGTTCTGAAAAGATATGAACTTCTACAAATGAACACTCCTGCTCCCTCAGCTATACCTGCAGTCTTGCCAGCTTTTCTAGATGCTTTTAATGCAGCCTTTGTGAATCCTGATTCACGGCCCCCTGCCCCAAGAAGACCTGATAGATTCTACAACGTCCCCTGGGGGGGGGGGCACATTTCTTAATAAGTGCCCTGTAGTAGACCCTGGTGCTGTATCATTTTCAGCTAAGCCCTCAAAACTGCTTCCATCCACCTCAGTTCTCCCTACAGATAAAGACAGCAAGGCCATGGGAGTGCCTTGTAAAAAAGGTTTATACCTCAGCTACCCTGGCATTTTATGAAACTCGTATGTCAAAATATCCCCTAGTCCTTTTAGGACAAGCCACTAAGTTTTTGACTGAGATCCCAGACTCTCCTGCCAAGTCACACATATCCAGCCTTATATCCTTGTCCTCTCAAGTCAGTAGGCATTTCATTAGGTGCAGCTACGATGCAGCTGAAGCCTCTGCCAGATCTGCTGCATCTGCCTCAGTCCTGAGAAGATATTCCTGGCTATGGATACAGCCCTTACCTGATGGTATTAGGGCAAAACTATTGAGTGCGCCTCTAGATAACTCTGGCCTCTTTGGGACAAAGATGACTGAGTTGTTCAAAACTCTTCAACAGAAGGGGTAGGAGTTACAGAACCTGAAGGACTTCTGTTTCTCCTATCCCCAAACTCCACAGGAATTACCCCTCAAAAAACTCAGTTTATAAGGAAACTTTTAGCTCCTCCTCCTCCTTCCAGAGGCAGAAAAAGCACCAGGAAGCAACAAACTCCTTCCAGGCCTGCTCAGACTCCGGCCCAGAAGCCTCAGTTTCAGGACAGAGGAGGTAGCCTGTGACTACCTGCCATTGCTGAACAAACTTTTCAATTCCACCCCCCTTTCCCTAAGACTCTCTGTGTCTCCCTGCTTAGAAACACTTCAGACAGGTGGGTCTTATCAATCACAGAAAAGGGTTTTTTCATGACCTGGATCAACACCTTCCTTGAGTTGGTGACTCCCTTTTGGCCAAGACCGCATCATTTCCCCCTCCTCCTGCATTTAGCCAGGGGCAATCACCACATTACCTCACAGAGTGGACCTTCTCATACAGGACAAGGGATCACTAATCCATCCCCACCTACAATCTCTGAACCTTACTCTCTGGGTGATAGAATTCTGATCCCCTACAGACACATTTACAAGGAGAACATGCTCACAGTCCTGCAGGAGGCCAGGAAACCTAACACTAGGAGATCTTGTTTGTCTAAATGGAAAAGATTCTCCATATGGTATTTACAAAGACAGTTGGACCCTTTTCAGGGTGATGTTCCCTTGGTACTGTCATACCTGTGTGAACTCTTGCAGACAAGGTTGGTGTACTCCTGTGTTAAAGCCCATCTTGCTGCTATTTCAGCTTGTCTGCCACTGCCCTTTGACATCACGGTTGCCTGCAAAATTATTCCTAAAGGGAGTGCTGCATCTCAGACCCCCCCCAGGAAACCAGTCCCACCCCCATGGGACCTGAATTATGTTTGAGAAGCTCACGGTGGCCCTTTTGAACCAGCTTCTAAGGCTTCTCTAAAACACTGCACTTGGAAAACAGTACTCCTGGTAGCCTTGACATCAGCCAGGAGAGTGTCAGAGCTACAGGCCCTCATGGCTATTCCCCCTTTCCTCACCTTCCACAAGGACATGGTAACTCTTAGGACCAACCTTTCCTTCATGCCCCAAGTGGTCAATGTGTTCTCCTTAAACCAAGCTATTCAACTCCCCACCTTCTTTCCTCATCCTCAGAATGACAGTAAGAAAGTCTTGCACTTCCTTGATGTGCACAGACAGCTTAGGTTTTACCTTGACAAGACCAAGTCTGTCAGGAAATCAGACCAATTGTTTGTCTCCTTTCATCCCAGGACTCTGGGGAAAGCACTGACAAAGCAGATCATTTCTGCCTGGATTTCCAGGGCAATTTATTTCTGTTATATATACCATAGAAAAGCCTTAGGATCTAAGATTAGAGCACACTCCACTAGGGCTATGGCTTCATCTGGGGCTTTATTTAAAGGGCTGGACAGTGCCTCCATTTTAGAGGCAGCTACATGGACCTCTATCCACACCTGTACCAAACATTATAGATTGGATCACATTTCCAAATCCAGGGCTGGAATTACCAGGGCAATCCTTCATGGATTCATAGAAAATAGTTCCAAGCCTCCACCATTTTCTTCCATTTGAGCTTTAGTATACTCACCCAAGGGTTTGGAATACTACAATGTGAGAATAGAAGGACACAGAATAGTTGTGTAAAATCTTACCATAACCATAGATGTCCTTCTCTTCCATGGTGAAATATTCCTTCCTTCCCTCCCTCCTTCCCCCTTCTTACATTAAACTGTCCCTTCTTGGATGGCACTGGACTTTTACAGGTGTCCTGAGACTGGGGTCTGACTGGGGCACTCAGTTCTGAGGTCTGGCCCACATTCCCTTAGCCAACTTCAGACATCCCATGTACCCTGCAGTGACTAGAAAATGTTGTATACTGGCTGGATGTTCAGGTAGCAAGAGAGGAAAACCCAAGGGTTTGGACTACTGCAACATTGAAGAGAAGGACTTGTATGGTTATGGTAAGATTTTACACAGCTATTCTTTCACCCTGGAGGTTCCACTTGTGTTCCTCTTGAACAGGGGCAACAGGTGCTGATTTTAGCGTCTACATGAAGCAGACACACTTGGGAACATGGGTTGAACTTGGCTAGGCTTGTAAGGGCCGTGGGGCTGTTAGCCTAGTAACCTCCTATGAAGAGTTAAAGCATTTCTTAGCAAAAATAAATAAAATGATTTTTCCTTTATTGTAGAATAGTGGCTCAAATTAACAGTAATCTGTGAAGTTGCGAGAGGACATACCTCTGACCTATCCAGATTTTCACAGAATGTCCAGATTTTGCCTCGTGTTATTGGTCTGTGCCTCATAAAAATTTGTGGTTTTCTGACAGATCCCAGAGGACTGAAATTGCTAAATAATGACATACATTTGAGTTTCAGACTTCATTTTCTTCAGAAAATGCATGTTAACACAAAACCTGTTATTCTGGCAGTTTCTAAATTTATAAGAACAATATTTAAAATCTGTCCCTGTTTTTGGGCCTTTGTCCTTCCATTATTTTTGGCTTTGTCCAGATTTCTTGTGTTAACCGGTTGAGAGGGAGCTGTACAAAAAGCTTTACACAATCGACTGTTATACACTAATACAGGTGCAGTACTTCAGAAGTATAGAAATTTATATGCTGATAGAAATGAACTGATAGTTTGGCAGTTAAGGAAGGTGGTTTTAAATAAGAACTACATCTTGGCATAGCTTAATATAATATTATAGTAAAGCTTTTTGTTTTTTTTTTCCTGCTGTTATTGCCTACAGTGTATATTTGCATGCATGCCTATATTTAGGTTTTGCTAAAGGTATTTACATGAGCAAAGTTCTGAAGCTGCCAGGGTATTTATTTACATTGCCAAATTATGAATGGCATCATTTGGCCTTTTGTAAAGAAACAATTATGTTTGGCACTTGCTAGCTCTAATATTTAGCACAACCATTTTTAGGAAACTTCAACACATTTTAAGTACTTTTCAGTTTTGCTTTACAGGGTACTTTGTTTTGTTATTGTTAAATGGGAGAAAAGCGAGTTTAAAGGCAAAGCACATTTGAAAAGGAACTTGTTTACTCTGTATTTTAAGTAGAAGTTGTTTTACAGGTCACACAGTGATTCTTCCTAAGGAAAGATAATATGCTGTAATTATTTTTATAACTGGAGTCATGGAATTACATGTATGAATCATAGTAGTACATATTTGAAAATATTTCCTTATTGATTGAGTAGTCCTGCTGGGCTCTATGGTCAAGAATAGAAAGCAGGACAGTGCTGAAGACCGAAACAGTGTCATTTAATCACAGGATAAAGGATACATGGATGTTTTACATGTAATTAGGGTTGTCACAGTCCTTTATCGTATGTGAAAGACGGAATATACAGTAAGAGTTGGGTATGTTTCATAATAAATGAAAAAAAGTGTAAGCTTCATTATGAGATGAGTTAAAAAGATACAGCTGAAGTGAAATGAAGCCTACTACCCTTGGTAGAATAGTAATAGTCTTTCTGTAAAGAAGGCTGTGTAGCGCTGAAGTGGGTAGTCCTGCATGCTCCATCCAAATTTCTATTTTTCTGGATGGAGTCATATGACATCAGCCAGAAGAGGTGACCGCATCCCTTGTGGTAGTGCAGGCATATGTTGTGGATTTAGCAGATAATAGTGAGTTAACTGAAAACTTCTGGCTTGTCATGTAACTTTTTGTGACATTACATGCATATATCCATTTGCCATTCCTAGTTTGGTAAATTACATCGGAGTTTGTGATGAGAAATTACCCCAGTGCTAGCACTATCAAAGAGTGAAACTCACAGCAGTCTTGCACTGACTTAACCTGAAAATTGAAGTGTTCAGAACTCGTCTGTTTTAGCAGGATGAAAATAACCTGTTTTTCTGGTAAAGCAACTTTCTGAGGAAACAGTCTGTGTGACTGGGTGAGTTGCAGAAAAAAACAGAAGGTCTGTATTAAACAGATGAGTATAAACATGGAGTAAAGTACACATCACCGAATAATGCATCAAACAGTAAAATGGATGACATTAGTTTTCTGTTGTGCAAAGTCCTGTCCCCGTGTTCTACATGCAGGGAGGCTATGTTCCATGCACTATGTACTCCCCTCCTTAACCATCTGTAACATTCCTTTTCAAGGGTGATTCCCCCCTTTAAACTTTTTCACCATAGGCTGTGTTTTTCATTCAAGGTGTTTTTTTATCCACATTATTCTCAGTTTATCAGCCAGCTCCCAGACAAAGAACCATACCCCATAGATACTGCACAGATTGACTTGCTAAAAAATAAATATTAATTAAAACATACAGAGCAGCTTTATTATGAAGCAGATGCTGGACATATCTTTTTCAGGCTTTCAGTGATATAGTGTGGATTACTAGGATACAGGATCCCTGAGAAGTAGCAGATTGATTTTTTTATCAAAGACGCAGAGATACTCAGGAAATTGCGGAAAAAATTGAGTCTTTAGCATGTATCCCCACTATTTTCATTATCTGTTTTTATTGTATGTTGATCTTATATTTAGTCACATTGATTGCCAAGTATTTTTGTTAAAAAATATATATGTTTTTAGTTACATTGATTGCTAAGTACACATGGTGCCATGTGTAGAAGTTTAATACAAGAGCAAATAGGCAGGGTAGTATATATTCCAAATGTCTACATGTTACTGCCACAAAAGTGTAGCTTATGTATTTCAGGTGGTCAGTCAGGGTTGTACCAACTATTTGTTCTGGATGAAAATTGTATATGAAACAATGAATTAATTCATTATCAAGAAGGACTGGCATTCAGGTACATTTGCTTTACTAAAATTGTCTTGTTCAGTAGCTTTAAAACTGCTTGGTACGTTCTAAGAAAATGTTGTTTGTAATAGATCAGTAAACCTACAAGTATGTGGAGCATGAGCCTGTTTTAGTGCTGTACTATACAGTATCCTTAAAACTACATTTAAAAAAAATCTTAGTTTCTGTACATTACATTGAGAGTTCACCTTCATTTGCTTATAGCATAATTCTTTGTATGTGTTTGCTCATGTTTCTTTTGCTCAGCTTGGGTTTAGTTGAATCTGTTTTGCCAGAATATCATTTCCACTGCACAGAGCTTCTTTGGTACTTATACTGGTTTGGAATGCACACAGAGTGAAATTAGAAATGCACTTCAAAGTGCTGTTTATTCTTTCTACAAGGACTTGCGATCTTAGAAATATATATATGTATATGTATATATTATCAAAAGCCCGAAAATGTCAATCTTTAAAATATCGAACACAAAATTTTGAATATTCAGAAGGTCGACAGTTGCTGGTAGCTCATTTCTGAGACTGGGAGTGAGTTTTTGAACTTTCTTCGCTGCAATGAAATCTTGGAGTTGATTTATATAATTAGCAGGAGATGTAGAGGGGCTTTACCCCTGCAAAAAAAAAAAGTGTTTTATGCATTTTGGCTCTGTTTCAATATTCCGAGTATTCAATTGTGGGTTTAATGTTTTGAGTGTCAACTATTTGTGCAATAGACATTTTAACATAGAACCGAAAATATCCCAAGCTCTTCACCCTGATGCTACCAATGCAGTCAAACAATAAATAGGAAGTAAAAGGCACAGCACGAGGCACCATATAGTAAAAACCTTAATCCACACAGGTTCTTAGGTTCATACTAGGCTATCTGCCCTAGGGCATTTATAAGCCTAGCCAGAGTGTGTTTGGCTTTCGCCACCCATTTTAAATTAATTTTGCTATGCCCTTTTTCGAGGTTAGTATACTGTGCCTCTGTCTAACAGTGACACAGAAGTGATACCCAGGGTAAACTTACGATCTCCCATCCACTCATCAAGATTCCTCTTGAAAAGAGTCAATGAGGGACTCTGCCTAACCTGGACTGGGATTTTATTCCAGAGTGAAGGGAGCCTCTGGGTTATGAGTCTGTCCTTCCAGCATGTCCTATTTATTTCAGTGCTGAGGTTCGAGTCTCTTGAGCACGTAGCTCGATGGGATTTGGATTTTCTGAGGTGCAGCATGTCCATTAATTCCGGGTTGGACATGGCTTTATACATCAGGCAAAGATCGCCTCTGAGCAGGCGGTATGCCACTGAGTAGAGCTGGAGTTTCTTTAACCGGGCAGCATATGGCATCTGTTTGAGCCCTTTGATCCTCTTGGTGAGGTACTTTTGGGGTCTTTCCAGTTGCTGCAGGTGTCTGGTAAGGTACATCCCAAAAGGGGCATTGTACTCAATTATGGGCCTGATGAGTGATGAGTAAAGAGGCACGATGACCTCCCCTGATCTAGATGTGAATCCCTTCATGATTAGGTGGCTATATAAAATGTTCTTCTAACCACTTTGGCCACGTGGTTGTCAAATGAGAGATTGCTATCAACTTGGGTGCCCAGGTCCCTAATTACTTCTTCTGTACTTAATGGATTACCACCTATGTGGTAATTTGTGGGCACTTTGTTTTTGCCAAAGGGGATTACTATACACTTTTTGGCATTTAGCTTGAGGTCATGGCTCTGGCACCAGTTGTCTGTTTCTAGGAGGCCCTTTTGGAGGATGCTTGTGTCGGCTGGAGAGTCGATTATGGCACCCAGTTTGCAGTCATCTGCGAACTTGGTCAGCCACAGTCCTTCCGTGTTGGACTGAGCCTTGTGGGACCCCACTTGTAACTGGTTTGGACTCTGACATGGCTCTAGCAATTCTAACCATGTGGGTTCTGTCCTTGAGCCAGTTTGCAACCCATCTAGTGACATAGGGGTTTATATTTTAAGCTGGTGAGCTTAGCTATAATGCCCGAGTGGGGTATTGTATCAAAGGCTTTTGCGAGGTCCAGGTAGGCTGTGTGGACCACCTTCCCCTCATCAATGGCCTTGGTGACTGTTTCAAAGAAATCGACCAGGTTTAAAAAGCAGGATCTGCCCTTAACAAAGCCGAACTGGGTAGGATCCAGTGTCTGTAGGTCCCCAATATCTTTATTTATGAGGTCCATGATGATCCTTTCCATAGCTTTGCAAACCAAGCTAGTCAGGCTTATGGGGCGATAGTTTCCAGGATCCGTTGAGGCACCACCTTTGTGGAGAGGGACCACTGTTGCTGTACGCCACTCTTTGGGTACATATCCTGTAGTAAGGCTGAGATTGAACAGTAGTTTTATGTTTGGGTTTAGCTCTTCTTGGAGTTCATGTAGGACGCAGCCCGGGACACCGTCTGGTCCCATTGATGCTGTGTTTTTTGCTTTGGAGAGAGCGGCTCTTACCTGAGCATCTGAGATGTCAGGGGGTCAGCACTCTGCTGGGATAGATATTTGCCCTTTTGGTGGGTGGGGGGGGGGAAGAAGTTTGCGCTGAACCTGTCAGCTAGGATGTTGGCAATGTCTGTGGGTTCGGTGTATTTTTTGTCATTTTGGACTAATTCTGAGCATATCTGGGAATTCCCACCTAGGTTCCTAACATAACTAAAGAAAGCCTTGTGATTATCCTTAGTGTCCTTTGCAATTTTTCTCTTGAAGCTGGCTTTAGACGTTTTTATGAGTGCCCGTAGTTTTTTGCTAATACTGATCAGAGATGCCTTCCCTTTTTGGGATTTTGCTCTATCATGTAGTAGCTTCCTCCTCCTATTGTATAGTTTGTTTATGGCTGGGGTCCACCAGACAGGACGTCTGCCTTTGGAGGATTGGATCTTGGTGTTATTTGGGATTGCATGATCCATGCATTCCTGAAGGTGTTCATAGAATGCGTTTATAAAGAATTCTGCGGTCTGGGCTGTATTTTCCACAGGCCCGGGGGCTTTGAAGGATTCCACCTCAGTTTTGAGGAGTGTGAAATTTGCTTTAGAGAAGTTTTTCACTGTTGCTTTCTGGGCAGGGGGTGGGGTCGGGATGTGAATATCCAGTGAGATTAGTTTATGGTCTGATCTTACCAGTGAGGGATACACTTCTGGTCTGGAGCATAGAGTCCCCATGTTGGTGATGATCAGGTCCAGTATGTTTTCCCCTCTTGTGGGAGTGGTAACAAGTTGTTCCATAGCATTTGAGTTTATAAATTCTAGGAACCTTTGGGCTAGGGTGTTGGAGCTAGAGTAATGCTCCCAGTCTATGTTTGGGTAGTTGAAGTCGCCCAATATAATGGTGTTTGGAGAGACCTTCATATTTTCCAGTGTTCTCAGGAAGGCCGCGTGGGGTTCCTGGGTTTGGGAGGGTGGTCTGTAGCAGGCTATAAACTGGAAGGCAGTTTTACCCACTGTTAGTTCCACATGGATAGTCTCTGATGCTTCGTGCTGTGCCACCAACCTGGAGGTGTGGGTATCTTTAACGAATATTGATAATCCCCCTCCTTTTGTGGTTCGGTCCAAGTTTTGGGGCCGAAAAGCATGGTATGAGGTATAACCTGGTAGTGCTGGGGTGCTCTCAGGAGCCTTGAACCAGGTTTCTGTTCCTGCACAGATGTCGATGTTCTCCATGCTAAGGAGAGTTTCGAGTGTGTGCATCTTGAGGTTTAGACTTCTGGCATTGAGTAGCATTACTCTTAGTTTCTTATCCCTTGTCATACCTATGGAGGTGGGTTTGTCTTTTGAGCCTTGCCTAAAAAAGGCACTATGGGGGGGTAGTAAGAGCCTTTTCCAATATCCAAAAGCCCAGGGGTGACAGGTGCAAGCCATCCCTAGCGAAGCATCGTGGCTTGTTGAGCATGTCATCCCAGGCTGACAGGCATTGGATCCCCTTTGAATGACACCAATACTTAAGCCAATTGTTGAAATTGGTCATCTTGTCTTCATATTGTGGCATCATTCTTGGTGAGGGTAAGATGCTACTCAAGGTCAGGGTCATACCGGCCTGGGCTACATGCTCAGAGAGCGCCTCTATGTCTCTTTTCATGTAGTCCAGGGAGCTACGTCTCAGTCATTGTCCATGCTGGTGTGAATGACCTGAGTCATATTTGTACTTGCCTTGGAGTGACCTGAGTGCTTGTGTTATGTGGCGGATCCTAGCGCCCGACAGGCAGCTCACCGTGAGCTTCTCCTTGTTCAGCCTGGTGAGCGGGACGTCAGTGTGCCTGACGATAGAGTTACCTATTACAAGTGTATCAGGTGTGTTGTTTAGCCTTAAGGGCTGTGACTGTTCGGCACACTGGCTTTGTGAGCTATGTGTTGCACGTGTTTTGTTTTGGGGTAGCGGTTGCTTGGGTGTCTGCTTTGGAGGTCTCTGCTGCTTAGGCAGATTTTTATTTAGAGCCTCCGAGTATGTTTTTGTGTGTTTATGTGTTTGGTTTGCTGTCGTGGTAGTCTATGTGAGACTGGAATTGTAGTGAGTGTGGTTTCCTTCTCCTCCTGACTGGTTACGCCATTACTGAGTTGAGAGAGCTTAGCCTCCAGTTTGGCTATATGGTTGCATCTCTCATATATGTTGGAATTTGTTGGGAGGAGGAGAGGGTTGTCTGTGTACATGAGGCAGTTGTAACATTGCCTCAAGATTCCCAGATTCACCAGCTGGACCAGAGAGGAGATTGACAACTGACCTTTGGACATGCTAGAATAGTATTGGGAATTCCTTTATAATTGAAAAAAAGGACCAATGGGGGGAACAAGGTACTCAAGGCGAGTTTGTGAGGGTGTAGTGCTTTTAATTTTTTAGTGCTGATTTAGTGAGCAAGTGCCAGATAACTTAAATGCAATGTGTTACAGGTAACTTAAATGCAAAAATGACAAACAGTAACTTTCTTTCAAGTGAAACAAGGAAATAAGTAACAGTAAGCAATGCAGATATCACTAGGGATCCACAGAAGTGCCGAAAAGCCGCATTTTAGGTGAAATTAGCGTTTCAGGGAAATAACAAGCATACAAACAAAGCTAGATTCAGCAGGCCTGGATCTAGTCTATGCTACAGCAAACAAGGTGTACCAATTTCAGTAAGAAACAGTTCAAATATGCAGGCACTATAAGCCTTTAACCAGAAATTCCCAGCTCAGAAGGGCAGACTCCAGCCTCTCCTCCCACAAGAGTGCAGACCATCAACCTTCTTAATGTAAAATAACTGGCCTGAAGCCCAAGTGCTTAAACCAGAACTAATACACAGAGAACGTTTTAAGGGATTGTCCTTCATAGATATATTTGCATTGTCGTTATGCACAGTATTTTAGCATACCTTTATTATTCTTGAGCCCACAGTTTTTCACCATAGATATTTTCTTTTTCTATTTTCTTCTTTAGGTTCATATGTCGCTTATAAGTGAGAAACGGTGTGGGTCCCAGCTTAGTGCTAATATTGATATCACTAGAAATCAGCTTCCAGTTATTCTTAATGTTTTCAATGACACCAGAAGCATTACTAAACTTTACTAACATGATGTCTTCATAATTTTTAGCATCATCATCATTACTCGCATTTTTGATACCTCTACCCAATATAGGGTAAAAGCTAGTGGGTCTTTTAGCTAGCACCTCATTTTTAATATCATTTAGTAATTTTACATGATAATCTTTGTATAAACAGATCTATAAAGTTATTAATTTCTGTCAAAAAACAAATCGTCAGATACTATTCTGAAGATTCTCACCATCTGACCTTTCACTAAGATGTCCTTCTGAAAAGGAGGATAATTGCTGGAATAATGAAAGTTTATTAGAAAAGATAGGCTTTCTGTACAACCTTTATTTAAGTATATGCTGATCAAAATCGTTGTACAGGGTCACATCAAGATAGTTTATGCTATGCAACGAAAAGGTATAAGTAAACTTTAAGAAATCAGTAGTGGAATTCAGAAATGAGAATAATTCTGTTAATGTAGTTGTGTCACTCTTCCATATAATAAAAATGTCATCCAGAAAACGCACATATGAAACTATTCTGCTCATATATTGGGATTTAAGTTTTAATTATTGTTCCCAATGCCACAATAATATCTTAGCATAAGGGGGAGGGGGTAGCATGCTGGCCCCATGGCTACTCCAGTTCTTTGCTTGTAATATTCACCCTCAAAATACAGATAATTATTCTCTAACACTGTCATCATGAATTCAGTTAACATATTGATTTCTGTATTCTTCAATCTTTACATGATAGACATGCCTTTTGAAACTATTCAATACGTGTAGTGTGGGGGATGCATAAAAAAAGGTTGATATCAACCGTGACCATTAGCCACTCATAAACCACTCAAATCATAATAAATCCATGCTTAATATGTTCCAAAAAATTCCAAGAGTCTTTAGGTATATATGGAAAATCATTCAAAAAATGTGTGCCATCAATGTAGACCACTAAGAGGTATGTTTTTGAATCTGCTGCAGATACTATAGGGGGTTTTATGTATTTTGGGTATTCCAAAAATTGCTGGAACCATCGGTTGCTCCAGAATTAGGTACTTGTATAAAGAATAGCTGATCACACCCTGTTCCAAAAGGTCTTTTAAAAATAGGTTGGTCTTGTGATAAATATACTTAATTTTTGGATATTGTAGTATACTGGGTTTCCTTGTTTGAAATCATATATGTTCTGGAAACATAATCAATGGTATCCATCATCACCACCCCTCCCCCTTTATCCGGTTTCATAATTCTCAAGTCATGTCTTTTTGACAATTCGTGCATAATAGTTCTTTCTTCCCGAATTAAATTAGGTACAAAAGCACCCTTAGGTAGATTTTCTATTTTTCTAATTTCATATTTGCACACTTTTTTCAAAAAAATAACGTAGAGTCCAGGGGTGGGTTATATATACTTTTTCTAGTGAACTCAAGCATATGGCTAGAGATGATATTATTTTCATCAAATAAGATCTTAAAATTGAGTTTATGAACATATAATTTCATCTACTATATCAAACTTAAAATGAGGCACAAAGGTAAATTCTTTGCTAAGTAAACTTAAATGCACTTAACGAATGGCCTCATTGCTAAAATCAAGAGTATTAAAACCCTTAAGTTTGTATATAGAGGGATAATGACGTGTTATCAAAAACAGAAGCCACTTCATTCATCTTTTGCATCTTCTGTGATGATGGTAGTAGGGAGGTGCTGTGTAGTGGTGATTCTGATTCTCTGACAAAATGACTAGGATTTTGTTTATTTTAGGTACATGATATATTGATACTTCAGAGCTAGTAATTATCTCCATTCTGTATGAATCCTCAAGAACGGCATTATATTGTTGGTAAGCTTTAGGGTGAGTTTATACAGTGATGCAGGAAGGACTTCTTCATTTGGTAGAGTATTGGATACATGGAGTGGAGCAGACAGACTACAGAAATGTGGGAATGCTGAAGGGTTCTTTCTTGCAGTATTTTATTTAATGAAGTCTCTAGTACAGCTGGACTTAATACAGTCCTGCGCACACTTCCTCAGCCAAAGCTAGTCTGCTCATTTTACCTAGAGGTGCCCAGTTCACCCCATTTCCTTTCAGTAATCATTCTGTAGACACATGCCAGGTAGTCCCTTGCTTCCAATGGAGCATGCTGTTTCTGTACATTTGGTCAGATTGCCTGGTTTTCTCTCACCTCAAACCAAAAAAGCAGTTGTGTGTATGCTGACATTGAGTACTTCTTGTATAGCATAACCTGTGAAATAACATCTCATTTCATATCCCTGGTCTTTATGATATACAGTGAAAAAGGTCTTGGACCATGACCCAAGCAACCTGGGATCAACTAGTGACACTTGCACTGAGGAATATGGTTGAAAGGGTGGAAAAGAGTAGTCAGCATCAACCTGATGTTATTCGTGTTTCACTGTTGCAGTCATTACATTTGGGTAATCTGCTAGCAGGCTGCCCTCAATCAGCCTGATTAACAAAGTCTTGGGTCCTGCGTCGGTTGCTGTCCCTTCATCCATGACGTCAGGTCATCAGGGGTATAAAACATGCAGCCAACGCCATTACATCAGTCTTTCTTGCCACGCGGTGCCTGTAGCAGAAGCAGTTCGCAAGTGCTGGTTGACCGACTCCTGAAATTTTCGTTTTTGAGTTTCAGAACCAAAGTCTTCACCTAAAAGCTAAGTACCCCGTTGGGGAAACTTTTTCTTGCTCCTTACCGATGTCAGTAAAAGTTAATAATTGCATTACTTGTGGGAAGCAAATACCTCCTAAGGATTTTCATTTGTACTGTATTCCTTGCCTAGGCCCTGACCACAATGTGCCTTGCTGTCGGTTTTGTGCTAAATTTAATCAACGCACGATTAAACGTTGTTATATTTTTGCATCTAAATATTTTGGCTCAAGATTTAATTATCCAGAAATGTCGTCGGTTAGTAAGCCAACTACCAGAATACCTAAAAAACACAAAGAAAAAGACAGAGACAGACCGTCGAGGTCCAAAACTGATAACGCTTCTCCTAAGCCAGTCGCCGCTACTCAGTGAGGCGCTTTCGCAGCCCCTGATATCCGCTACTTCTGATTCACAGGCCTCTACTGAGACCCATTTGGTATGCCGCGAGACGCTTCAGTATGGAACCCACGGATGTCTCTACCTTAGATGGGTCCGGAGCTGCTCTGCAGGCACCGGCTTCTGAGGGTGTTTTCAGGCCTACAAATTTGTATATTAGACTGACGCCATCTTCACAACTAAGGCCAAAATCTAAATCTATGTCTAAGAAACCAATGCCTGGGCCACATGTGCAGGCCCCCATGCCTAAAAAACAAATAATCAAAATGGCTGAAGCTTTAATTACTCTGATCAGGGGTAGCCAACCCCCTCCTTCCAAGAGGCCTAGGCAAGACATTGATTATGAATCTTCCGAACAGGATTCTATTTCTTCTGACTCTTCCAGTGAACAGGATTTGTCTATTCCTACTTATGAGGACTCTGATGCAGAAGATACCATTCCTTCTGCTTCTCCCCCTGAGTATTTTTCTTTTGGGGAAACTTTACATGCCTTGAGGGAGCATTTTCACTGGGAAAGTCAGGATTTCTCTGAATCTAAAAAGAGACTTAGGGATTTTCTTCTTCTTCCTCAGCATAGGCCTCTGGCTATACCTCCTGCTCTAGACATTGTTGATGATGATTTCTCAGAATCTAGTATGACTCCTGATTCTCTGCCTCTGGCTCCTTATTAGCCAGACAGATACTACAGGGTTCCTGACTCCCACAAATTTCTTTTCAAAAATCCTATTGCTGATCCTGAAACCATTTCTCAGGGTCCCAAGGGCATTAAGGCCTCTACTGCTAAAAATCCTACCCCTTCTGATAGAGATTCCAGGGCACTGGATAGATTGGGTAGGAAAGTTTACACGTCTGCAACCTTGGCAATCAGGGCTTTAAACCTGTCAATTTCATATGCTTAAATAACAACACCATATTATGGGACTACTTAAACAGAAAATGATGTTAATCTCTGACTGTGTGGAAAATAAAGATTTGCAGGATTTATTACATTCAGCTGAACAAGTTGGAAAACATACTTTGCAATGTGGTTTTGATTCTTTGGAGGCCTCTTGCAGGGCTGCTGTAACTGGATCTGTGCTAAGAAGGCATGCTTGGCTCAAAGAGCAATCTCTGCCTGACCATGTTAAAGCAAAATTGTTGGATGCGCCTTTACAACAGGATCGCCTCTTTGGTAATAAGGCTGAAGAAGTGTTAAAAAAGATGGAAGATAAAGCTAAATCTCTGCAAACTGGGAAAGATTTCTTACAAGTGCAATCTCCAAGATTCAGTAGGCACTGGCCTACTAAGAACTGGTTCTTTCCAATCCCCTCGAGAGCTGCTCAAGTCAAATCAAGACATTCCAAAGGCTCCAGATTTCAGTCATAAGGAACTTTTAGAACAAAACAATGGGGCTCCTCCACCTCCAAATCTGGAAGCAACAAGGCACCTCCCTATGGTAAACCGTCTCAATGACTTCCCACTACAATCACCAAGCACTTACCTTTTAGCCACACCTTTGAGGGGAAAACTGGCACTTCATGCACGAAACTGGCAACTAATTACCTAGGACAAATGGGTTTTAAATATAGTATCCCAGGGATACAGATTTAATTTCCACACGTTGCCAATCCCAAACAGATGGCCAGATCTGCCCCCAAATCAGTGGGCAGAGGTCCAGAAACAAGTTCTGTCCCTCATGAACATGGGGACTATTCAAACCAGTACCAGAAGAGCAAAAGGGACAAGGTTTCTATTCAAGACTTTTCCTGGTACCCAGAAAAGACAAATCATGGCATCCAATTCTGGACTTTTCCACTCTAAATACATTTCTGGACATTCCAAAATTCAAGATGCTGACTCTTCAACAGTTACTACCTATGCTAGGCAAAGATGCCTGGTTGGTAACTCTAGACTTGAAAGAGGCTTACCTGCATATCCCAATCAGGGAATCTTGCAGAAGATACCTCTGCTTCAAAGCAGGCTACTTGCATTACCAGTTCTCTGCGCTGCCCTTTGGCTTATCTAGTGCACCCAGGGTCTTCACAATGTGCCTGGCTCCAGTAATTGCATTTTGCAGGCAAAGAAATATTCAAATATATTCATACCTGGACGATTGTCTAATTCAGGCAGAAAATAAGGACATTCTTCTAAAGCATCTGGAGTTTGTAAAAAGGGTTCTAACTTGTCTAGGGTACACCAAAAACAAAAAGAAATCAGAACTGGCACCGTCTCAAAAAATTACATTCCTGGGTGCAAGCTTGAATACAACTGCTCAGATGACTTATCTTACGCCAGAAAAGCAAATTCAATTGGTGACTTACTTCAAACAGGTGGCCACAAAAACCCCACTATCTGCAAGGCAAATTCTGCAAGCCTTGGGGTTCATGGCCTCCTGCATTCTTCTAATTCCATATGCAAGACTGCATATGAGGAAACTTCAGTGGTACTTAAAAAGTTTATGGAGTCGTCAATGTCACAGCCTGGAAACCATGATTCCTATCATACCTTGCCTGCAACTAGAGTTCCTATGGTGGGCAGAGGCTTGCCTCCAAAACAAGGGACTGCCATTCACTCCACCCCCTGCCGCCCAAACACTAAGTACAGACGCATCAGACTATGCTTGGGGGGCACATCTGGCAGGAAAGTGCATTCAGGGCAAATGGAGCCCAAATCAAATGCACCTACATATCAGTCAGAAAGAGATGCTAGCTCTACAGAATGCTCTGACAGCCTTCAAGGACTACCTTCATCCAGGACAACTAATGATAAAGACAGACAACACCACAGTAATGTGGTACATAAGCAGGGGGGTAAACATTCCTACCCCCTTTGCAGACTAGCCATGGCATTGTGGAACATGGCCTTGACCTACCAAATACAACTACAAGCTCAGGAAAGCTAAATACTCTGGTAGACGAACTAAGCAGAAATCTTATGGACCCACACGAATGGAAACTGGAACCGCAAGTTTTCAACATGTTGACACACAAATGGGGGAGCCCAGACATAGATCTTTTTGCCTCACCCCAGAACTATCAGTTGGACAAATTCTGCACAAGAATTCATCACAAAAAAGCTTGGAAAGTGGATGCTCTATCATTCAGCTGGAAAAACCTCTCAGTCTCTGCTTTTCCCCCAATGCCTCTGTTCTACTAAAAGTTAGGACAAACCAAAAATGATTCTGATTGCTCCAGACTGGCCTCGCCAACACTGGTACCCACTCTTGTGCAATGTGTCACACCTTCCTCCGTGGCACCTGCCTCTGACACCTTACCTACTGTCTCAGCAGAACTTCCAAATTCTGCACACTCCGCTCCAAACTTTGAACCTTGCAGCATAGCTAATCAACTAATTTCACCCTTGCCATCCCTCAGCAAACCTGTGATGGATGTCATTTTGGAGGCTAGAAGGCCTAGTACTAGAAAATCTTACGCTGACAAATGGAAAAGTTTCTGTGCCTGGAGCCAATCACAAGGAATAAGCACAGCAATGCACAATATTCCTCAGATTCTTCAATACTTAACTGAGATGCTTCCATAAAAATCCATGCCCGTGCCATTTCAACTCATTACAACACAGAACCTCCCCTCTTCTCTCATCCTCTGCTAAAGTAGCATCTCAGAGGGGCCAAAAATTTAAGACCTCCCAGGAGAGCACCAACTCCTGCATGGGACCTCAATTTTGTTTTGGAAAAACTCACTCTCCCTCCTTTTGAGCCAGCTGCTACTGCAGTTCTAAAATTTCTCTCCTGGAAAACAGCTTTCCTTTTAGCAGTCTCTTCAGCTAGAAGGATTTCAGAATTACAGGCTCTTATGGTAGTGGAGCCTTTCATTATTTTTCATCTGGACAGGGTGGCTCTCAGGACCAATCCATCTTTCATGCCTAAGGTGGTATCCAGTGTGACTCTTAATCAGACCATTAATCTGCCAATTTTCTTTCCCAATCCACAGAACAAGGGTGAGTGGATCCTGCATTGGTTGGATGTACATAGACAACTTAGATTCTACATAAACAGGACAAAATTTCTAAGAAAATCTGAACTATTGGTGGCACTTTCTGCAGGGACAGAGGGAAAGGCTATTTCAAAGCAGACTATTTCCAAATGGATAAGCCATTGTATTAATTTCTGCTGCATGCGCCATGGTAAACCTATCCCCAAGGGGATCAGATCTCTTTCCACCAGGGCTGCATCTACTTCTGCAGCCTTTCCTTAGAGAGGTTCCTACCAGAGACTTTCTGGAAGCTGCTACCTGGAGCTCAGTTCATACGTTGACCAAACATTACCATTTACCTCTCTTCTCTAAATCCAGAGCTGGCTTTGCCACTGCTGTCCTGCAGGGCCTTATAGCTGCTCCTAATGCTGTATAAATCCATCCTCCCAACCATAGCTTTGGGATTCTACCCAAATGTAATGACTGCAACAGTGAAACATGAAGAACATAGTACAGTTGTGTACACTTACCATAAATGTAGATGTTCAAGTGTATTCACTGTTGCAGTCCTGGTTACCCACCCTTCAGCCCCCTGTTTTTTCTTACAATACCTCTCCTTTCCTTTACTATGCATAAAAGCCTTTTTGGTGTATTTGCTTTTGTTTGGAGGTATATTTTCTGTATTTTAAATTATTTACATATATATATATTTTGCTCCCCATTTGGGGGGCAGCAGACATCTGGGGCAAGAAAAGCTGATGTAATAGCGTCGGCTGCTTGTTTTATACCCCTGACGACCTGACATCATGGATGAAGGGACAGCAACCGACGCAGGGCCCAAGACTTTGTTAATCAGGCTGACTGAGGGCAACCTACCAGCAGATTACCCAAATGTAATGACTGCAACAGTGAATACACTTGAACACCTACATTTATGGTAAGTGTACACAACTGTACTTTCTTCTGGGGTGGAGAGGCAGGCGCAGCTCAGTCTGCTGCAATACTGATACCTAGCAGGGACCAGGTGTCAGGGCAAGGCAGATCAAAGACTAAGGCACAAGCTGTGCCTGACATGCAGTATACAGGCTTTATTTGGATCTTGGCATGCATGTGGAGGCATATACACTTTAGTTGGATAACAAAGCAGGCACTGCTTTTAGTGAAGCATGTACCATGGCGAAATTGAGCCCTGGCAAAGGGCTCAGTGGCACTCCTCCCATTCAGTTCTTTGAAACCCTCATTTTTTCAGATGTTCTTCAATTCAGTGTTGCAGTATTCTTTAATATAGATTCACAAGTTCATAGATGTGTACTAGGCTAATGGCCCTGAAGCATTTACAAGCCTAGCCCATAGAATTTACCCTGTTATTGTGCCACCCGACCTTAGTTCCCAGTGCCTCTGTTGACTAGAGCCACTGGAGTGATCCCCGGGGTGAATTTTCTATTTCCCATCCACTCATCAAGATTTCTCTTGAAGAGGGTCAGCGAGGTGCTCTGCTTGACATGTATGGGAAGTCTTTTCCATAGGATGGGCAGTCTCTGGTTTATGAACCTGTCCCCTCCAGCACATTCTGTTGATTGTGGTAATGAGGTTGAGGTCTCCGGAGTGCGTGGTGCGGAGAGATTGGGATTTCTTTAGCTATAGCATTTCTAACAGAGCTTGGTCAGACATGACTTTGTAACTCAAGCAGAGATCGCCTCTAAGTAGGCGATATGAGACAGAGAATAGTTGGAGTTTTTTGAGTCTGTCCACATAGGATAAGTGTTTAAGGCCTAGGATCCTCTTTGTGAGGTACTTTTGCGGCCTCTCCAGTTATTGCAAGTGTCTAGTAAGGTACATGCCAAATTGGGCGTTGTACTCGATGATTGGCCTAATGAGGGAAGAGTAGAGGGAGACAATGACCTCTTTCTTCTTGGATGCAAAACCCTTAGTAATGAGATGTGCCACATAGAAGGACTTTCTGACCACAGTGACAATGTGGTGGTCAAAATAGAGTTTGCTGTCAACCTTTGTTCCCAGATCTCTTATAATGCCTTCTGTCTTCAGTGGTAATTCATGGAAACATGTTTTTTCCCAAAGGGGATGACAACACATTTTTTGGCATTGAGCTTAAGGCCACGGTTCTGACACCAGTCGTTGGTCTCAGTGAGGCCTTTCTGTAGGATGTCAACATCACTTGGGGAGTTAATAATGGCTCCCATCTTGCAGTCGTCTGCGAACTTTGTCAGCCAGAGTCCCTTTGTGTTGGCCTGGACATCTGAGAAGTAGATACCAAACGGGAGAGGACCCAGGACCGATCCCTGTGGGAGTCCACTCGTGACTGGTTGGCAGTCTGACTTGAAGTCAGCTACTTTCACACTGTGGGTTCTATCTGTGAGCCAGTTTGCAACCCACCTAGTGGTATAGGGGTTAATGCCTAGCTTAGTGAGTTTTTCTATGATTCCTGAGTGGGAAATGGTATCAAAGGCTTTGGCCAGATCAGGGTAGGCTGTATAAACCACCTTGCCTTCATCCACAGCTCTGGTGACTGACTCAAAGAAGTCGACCAAGTTGAGCAGGCATGATCTACCCTTCACAAAACCAAACTGTGTGGGATCCCAAGTTTGGAGATTCCCTATACCCTTGTTTATTAGGTCCATGATGATGCGTTCCATAGCTTTGCATATCAGACTTGTCACACAGGTGATGTGCCAATTCACTCTGTAGTTCATGTAGAACACAGCCAGGGATATTGTCAGGGCCCATAGAAGCTGTATTATTGGCCTTGGACAGTGCTGTTTTAACCTGTGCAGCAGTAATACTGGGTGCCTGGCAATCTACTGGTATTTTATTTGGCCCTTTGGGGGGGGGGGGGTAAAGTTAGCACTGAATCTGTCAGCCAGTATATTGGCAATATCTGTTGGCTCGCTATAGGAGGTACCATTGTGCAGTAGCTCAGAACAAATCTGGGTATTGCTGTGGAGATTTTTTACGCAAGTATCGAAGGCCTTGTGGTTGTCTTTACTATCTGCTGCAATTCTGTTTTCATAGCTAGCTTTAGAGGATTTGATGAGGGATCCCAACTTTTTGTTGAGGCTAATAAGGGAGTTTTTCCAGTCTTGGGACTTCACCTAATTCCGCATCAGTTTCCTCCTCCTGTTGTAGAGTTTGTTTATGGCAGGGGGCCACCAGATTTTTTGGAGGAGAGTGTCTTGGTTCTATTGGGTTTGGCGATATCCATGCATTTGTGTACGTGCACAGTGCATTGGTGTATGATTCGTCAGTAATGCAACTATTCCTCATTTGCATGGGTGCCGTGAAGTTAGCCACCTCTGTTTTTAGGAGGCCAAAGTTAGCTTTGGAGAAGTTTTTCGTGGTGGTTACCTTTGTTGGGGGGGGGGGGATGTGGATTTCCAAGGTGATTAGCTTGTAGTCTGATCTAACCAGGGAGGAGTTGACTACTGGTGTAGAGCAACAGTTGATCATGTTAGTAATGACCAGGTCATGGATGTTGCTACCCCTAGTGGGGGTAAGAATGAGCTGGTCCAGGGCATTGGAATTAATGAATTCCAGGAAATGTTGGGCAAATGTATTGGTACATGAGTAGTTTTCCCAGTTAATGGAGGGGTAGTTGAATTCACCCAGTGGAGTGTTGGGTTGGACCATGATATTCTCTGCTCCCTCAGCGGGGTACCATCATGGAAGCTGTCAGGACTCCTGACTCAGGAGTGTGGATCCTAGCACATCCGAGGCTGTGCAGACATCTGGCTCAGACGACTTGGGAGAACCGAGACTAGTTATTGCAGAAGACTGTGGGACTGTTCCAGGTTCTTTGTCTAGGGAGGTGTCGGAGATAAGGTGTACATCCACCATCTCTCCCCAACCGGAGAAGCATGTTAAAAAGAAGCAAAAGACTAGACCTGTTCCAGCTCCTTCTACCCTTATGACGGATTGGAATGTTTTTTCGCAGGGTCTCATTAAGGCTCTGGCTGTGAGGCCCTTCTGCTTTCTCCTCCTCTCCTTTGCTACTGTTGGTGCCTCAGGGGCCTTCTTCAGGGCAGCCTGTAGAATTCCAAATTCATGACACTGATTCTGAGGAGTTTTTCTCAGATGAAGACTCCTTAGCATATTCCACCCAGATTGCTTCTCCACTGGAATATGCTTCCCGAGTGGAAGAGTCTAATGAGGAGACTCTCCCATAGAACAGATTTCCTTTGGAAAATCTATTAATAAAGTGAGGGAGTTCTTTAAGTGGAATTCTTCTCAAATCGCAGAAGAACAAGAGAGATACTATGAGCTTCTCCACTTGGAGGCCTCTGTGCCTTCAGCAGTTCCTCCAGTTCTGCCAGCCTTCTTAGATGTCTTTAAAGCATTTTCTAAGACCCCTGACTCAAGGCTCCTGTCCCTAAAAGACCTGATCACTTCTATAAAGTCCCTGAGGATTGCAAGTTGCTTTTTAAATGCCCCTCAGCGGACCCAGCTGTGGTTTCCAGTGCGTCAGATAAGTCTTTACAGTTATCTCCCTCTACCAAGCTGCTTCCTTCTGATAAGGAAAGTAAAATTGTGGAAAGACTGGGTAAGAAGGTCTATACTTCTTCTGCCTTGACTATCAGGGCTGTTGATTACCAAACACACATGTCTAGGTATGCTTTGGCCTTGCTCTCTCAGGCTACCCAGGCTTTTTCCCCATTGACAGACTCAGAGGCTAAGTCACTGCCTCTCACTTTTTCATCCTCCTTCCAGGTAGTTAAACACTCAATCAAGTGTAGTTATGATGCAGTTGAGGCCTCTTCCAGAGCAGCAGCTTCTGCATCTGTTCTCATACGGCATTCCTGGTTATGGCAACAGGCACTCCCTGATGACATAAAGGCAAAATTGGCTTGATGCTCCTCGGGATAATTCCTCTTTCTTTGGCAAAGCAACTGCAGAATTATTTAAATCACTGCAGGAAAAAGGTAAGGAACTTCAGGATTTGAAAAGCTTGTTTCTCCAGTTCCAAAATTTCATAGGAACTTTAATGCATAAGACTCCTTTAGTCAGGAAACCTGCTCTCTCCTCCACTTCTGGTCCTTCTGGAACTAGGCCAAGTAAGTCTTCTAGGAGATTGCCCACAGGTTCATAGGCAAGTATTAGGCTATCTGCCCAAGGGCATTTATAAGCCTAGCCAGAATATGTTGGCTTTCACCACCCCCTTAGATTAGTTCCCTGTGCCTCTGTCCAGCAGAGCCATTAGTTCCCTGCGCCATTGTCCAACAGAGCTAAGAGGCTAAGGCTGTTAAGTCTGCTGCTGTTGCCCCTTCTCAGCAGCCCTTTTAGCCTACACAAAGTCCTCTATGATGCTCTGCCCCTCTCTCAAGTCATACCCCCTTGTCTCTGTCTTTCTCTTGCCCTTTCTGCTTGAATGGAAATTACTCAGCACTCCTGGTTGATTTCAATTATCCAAAGTGGAATACTTTATCACTTGGGAGTCTCTCCTCCCTTTCAGGGAATACCCCCCCCCCCCCCAGTCAACTGCATCTGTTTCCCTTGATTCTTGCTCAACTTTCCCATCAAGGCACCATTCAGTCTGTCCCCCCAGACCAACTGGGGAGGGGATTCTATTCCAGGAAGTTTCTTGTTCCAAGGAAGGATGGTCCTTGGAGGCCTGTATTAGAGCTTTCCCTATTAAACACTTTTGTGGTGGTGCCTTCTTTCAGAATGCTATCCCTGCGTGCTCTCCTTCCCCTGGTCTGTCTTCAAGGATGTTCATCGTGTTTCACTGTTGCAGCCATTACAATTGGGTTATCCTGCTGGCAGGCTACCCGTAGTCGGCCTGAATTCCAAAGTCTAGGTCCGGTGTCGGTTGCTGTCGCCTCCTCCCTGATGTCAGTGCGCCAGGGGTATAAAAGATGCAGCTGACCCCATTTTCTTCAGTCTTTCTTGCCGCGCGGTGCCCGAAGCAAAAGCAGTTCACAAGTGCCGGTCAGCCGACTCCTAAGATTTTCGTGTTCGAATTTCAGATCCAAAGTCTTCAATAAAAGCTAAGTACCCCATTGTGGAAACTTTTTTCTTGCTCCAGACCAATGTCAGAAAAAGTTAATAATTGTATTTCTTGTGGGAAGCAAATACATCATAAGGACTTTCATTCCTACTGTATTCCTTGACTAGGCCCTGACCATGACATTGCTAATTGTAAGTTCTGTGCTAGATTTAACCAATGCACTATTAAGCGTCGGTGCGATTTTGCATTTCACTATTTTGGCAGAAGATTTAATTGCACAATGTCGTCGGATAGCCATCCGACTACCGCAATTCACAAGAAACGCAAAGAAAAAGAAAAGGACAAGCATCCGAGGTCCAAAACTGACGACGAGGCTTCTTTTAAGCCAGTCGCCGGTTCTCAGTGAGGCGCTTTCGCAGCCCCTGACACCTGCTACATTAGAGCCGCAGGCCGTTACCGACTCCCATGTGGAGCCGACTAGGCTGCTGGAAACTCAAGGTATTGGAACCTCGGAAACTATTCCCTCAGAAGGGTCCGGAGCCACTGAGCAGGCATCGGCTTTTGAGGGTGTTTTCAGGCCTGCACAATTATATGTAAAAACGACTTCAGCTTCACAGGCAAAGACTAAAGCACCTTTAAAGATAAAGAAACAAGTACAGCAGCCCCATGGGCAGGCCTCCATGCCTAAAAAACAGATGCTCAAAATAGCCGAAGACCTAATTACTTTGAACAGGGTTTCCCATCCCCCTCCTCATAAGAGGCCTAGGCAAGAGACAGAATATGAATCTTCAGATCAGGTTTCCATTTCATCTGATTCCTCTTCTGATCAGGAATACTGTCTTCCTCCCTATGAGGATTCTGATGCTGAAGAATCTATCCCTTCAGCCTCTCCTCCTGAGGATTATTCTTTTGGGGAAACTCTGCATACCATGAGGGAGCATTTCCACTGGGAGAGCCAAGATTATTCAGAATCTAATAAAAGGCTCAGAGACTTCCTTTTACTACCTCAGCACAGGCCCCTTGCTATTCCACCTGTGTTAGACATTGTAGATGATTTTTCAGATTCCAGTCTGACTCCTTGCCTTCAGCTCCTGTTAAGCCAGACAGATACTAAAGGGTTCCTGATTCACATAAATTTCTTTTTAAAAACCCTGCTGCTGGCCCAGAAACTATCTCTCAGGGTCCCAAAGGGGTCAAGGCTTCCACTGCAAAAAACCCTACCCCCTCTGACAGGGATTCTAGGGCACTGGACAGATGAGGAAAAAAGATTCACACTTCTGCTACCTTGGCTAGAAGGGCTCTAAATTGTCAGTTTCATATGCTTTAAATATCAGCAATATATTATGTCACTGCTTAAACAGAAAATCTTGATAAATTCTGAATGTGCAAAAAACAAAGAAATGCAGGATTTATTGCATGCAGCTGAACAAGTTGGAAACCATACTTTGCAATGTGGTGTTGATTCTCTGGAGGCCTCCTGCAGGGCCGCTGTTACGGGTTCTGTCATCAGGAGGCATGCTTGGTTAAAGGAACAGAATTTGCCTGATCATGTTAAAGCAAAATTATTAGATGCTGCATTACAGCATGATACCTTGTTTGGTGTTAAAGCAGAGGAGGTGTTGAAGAAAATGGAGGACAAAGCAAAATCTATGCAAACAGTCAAGGATTTCTTACAGGTACAGCCTCCAAGATTTAGCAGACACTGGCCTACAAAAAATTGGTCCTTCCCAGTGTCAGACAGGCCACAAAGGGGCAGATACAGATGCCCTAGAGGCAGATCCCAGCCCCAAGGCACATACAGGTCTAAACAATGGGGTGCTTCTACCTCCAAAAGCGGAGAAGACAAATCACAACCATACAGGAAACAGTCCCAATGACTTCCCCCTACCTGCGCCAAGCACTTATCTTCTGGCAGCACCTTTAGGGGGAAAACTAGCACTTTTTTCATCAAAACTGGCACATAATAACCCAGGACAAATGGGTCTTGTACATAGTGCCACAAAGCTACAAGTTTCACTTTCATACCCTGCCAAGGGCACACAGTTTGCCAGACCTGCCAAAACATCAATGGGCAGAGGCACAAAAGCAATTTTCATCCCTCATGGACAAAAGGGCCATTCAGCAAGTACCAGAGCAAGAGCAGGGACAAGGATTTTACTCGACTGTTCTTGGTGCCCAGAAAGGACAAAGCCTGGAGACCAGTACTGGACCTATCTATTCTAAACACATATCTGGATATTCCAAAATTCAAAATATTGACTCTGCAGCAGCTTCTGCCCATGCTGGGCAAGAAGGCTTGGCTTGTGACTTTAGACCTAAAAGAGGCATACCTGCATGTCCCAATCAGACAATCATGCAGAAGATACCTCAGATTCATAGCTGGCTCAATGCACTACCAATTCTCTGCACTGCCCTTTGGCTTATCTACTGCGCCTAGGATCTTCACAAAATGCCTGGCTCCAGTAATTGCATTCTGCAGACAAAGAGGAATGCAAATATATCTTTACTTGGACGACTGCCTCATTCAAGCAGAGAACAAGGACATTCTACTACAGCATCTGGCTTTTGTAAAAAGATTACTAACATGCCTAGGGTACACAGTAAACAAAAGAAATCAAAACTAGTACCCTCTCAAGAGATAGTATTCCTGGGTGCAAGCTTAAATACAACTGTCCAGATGGCTTATCTCACGCCAGACAAACAAAGGCAACTGACTACTTATTTCAAACTGTTGGCAACAAAGGCCCAGTTATCTGCAAGAAAAATTCTGCAGACTCTGGGCTTCATGGCATCCTGCATTCTGCTAATTCCATATGCAAGACTGCATATGAGGAAAGTTCAATGGTATCTAAAAAGTGTTTGGACTCAACATTGCCACAGCCTGGAAACAATAATTACCTTCATTCCCTGCCTGCAACAGGAGTTTCGATGATGGGCAAAGGCCTGTCACCACAACAAGGGACAGCCATTCACTTTACCCACAGCCAGGCAGACATTAACAACAAATGCATCAGATTATGCGTGGGGGGCCCACATGGCAGGAAGATGTATTCAGGGCACATGGTCCGCAAGCCAAATGCATCTACATATCAATCAAAAAGAGATGCCAGCTGTTCAAAATGCCCTGACAGCCTTCAAGGATCAACTTCATCCGGGACAACTACTGATAAAGACGGACAATACCACAGTCATGTGGTACATAAACAAGCAGGGAGGCACTCATTCCTATCCCCTTTGCAGACTAGCCATGACTTTGTGGGACACAACATTGACTTACCAAGTACATCTCCAGGCACAATTCCTGCCAGGAAAGATAAATACTCTGGCAGACGAACTAAGCAGAAACCTCATGGATCCCCACAAGTGGAAATTGGATCCACAAGTCTTCAGCATGATAACAAGGAAATGGGGATGCCCGGACATAGATCTATTTGCCTCCCCTCACAACTGCCAACTTCAGAGATTCTGCACAAGGACTCATCACACGCAAGCATGGAAAGTGGATGCTCTATCTTTCAGCTGGAAAAACTTAACAGTATATGCCTTTCCTCCACTGCCCCTCCTCCCCAAGGTACTCCTAAAGGTCAGACAAGAGAAGCCAAAAATGATACTGATTGCCCCAGACTGGCCCCGGCAGCACTGGTACCCAATCCTAAGGAACCTGTCTCAATGCCCAGCCTGGACATTACCTCAGATTCCTCACTTACTGTCCCAACAAAACAATCAGATCCTGCACAGCCAACTCAAGACCTTAAATCTGGCAGCATGGCAGATAATGTAGTCATTCAAAACACCCCTCTTTCTAAAGCGGTAATGGGTGTTATTTTGGAGGCCAGGAGGCCTAGTACCAGAAAATCTTATGCTGAAAAATGGAAGAGATTCTGTGCTTGGAACCAGGCACAAGGAATTGACACGATTGTACCAAATATTCCTCAGATTTTGCAATACTTAATGAGATGCTGGACAAAGGCCTATCCTTTTCATCAGTTAAGATTCATGCCTCTGCCATTTCAGCTCATTACAATACAGAGCCGCCTATTTTTTCTCATCCTTTACTAAGGCAGTACCACAGGGGAGCCAAAAACTTAAGGCCTCCAAGGAGAGCAATACCTGCATGGGACCTTAATTATATCTTGGAAAAACTCACCCTGCCTCCTTTTGAGCCAGCCGCTACAGCTGATATAAAATTTTTATCTTGGAAAACAGCTCTGCTCCTAACAATAACCTCTGCAAGACGAGTCTCAGAGCTACAAGCACTCATGGCTGTGGAATATTTTATCATTTTCCATCCAGATAGGGTTTCTCTGAGGACAAACCCGACATTTATGCCTAAGGTAGTGTCCAGTGTGGCCCTTAACCAAACTATTCACTTACCTACCTTTTATCTAAACCCACAGAATAAGGGTGAGAGACTTCTGCATTCTTTGGACATACACAGACAGCTGTGCTTCTACTTGGACAGAACCAAAGCTTTCAGAAAGACTGAGCAATTACTAGTGGCATATGCTGCAGGACCACAAGGAAAGGCTATCTCAAAGCAGACTATTTCAAAGTGGACAGGCCACTGCATTCGTTTCTGATTTTCACAACATGGCAAATCAGTGCCTAAGGCCATTAGGTCACATTCAACCAGAGGAGCAGCCACTTCAGCAGCCTTCCTCAGAGGAGTACCATCCAAAGACATTTTAGAGGCTGCAACCTGGAGTTCAGTGCACACTTTTACAAAGCACTATCACTTAACACTCTACTCTAAATCCAGGGCAGGCTTTGCCACTGCAGTTCTGCAGGACCTCATAGCCGCTCCTAATCCTATTTAGCTCCAGCCTCCCAACCTTAGGTTTGGGATTCAACCCAAGTGTAATGACTGCAACAGTGAAACACGATGAACATAGTACAGTTGTGTAAATGTAGATGTTCGAGTGTATTCATTGTTGCAGTCCAGGTTACCCACCCACCATCCCCCTTATCTTTGCTGGAACTTATCTGTACTTCTCTATTCTATACAACCCATGTGGTGTATTTGCTTGTAGATGAAGGAATAATTGACTTTGGTGCATGCATGCTTTATTGACATATTTTTAGCCTACCCTTTTGGGGACACTTGACAGCTGAGGCAAGAAAAACTGAAGAAAATGGGGTCGGCTGCATCTTTTATACCCCTGGCGCACTGACGTCAGGGAGGAGGCGACAGCAACTGACGCCGGACCTAGACTTTGGAATTCAGGCCGACTGCGGGTAGCCTGCCAGCAGGATAAGCCAATTGTAATGACTGCAACAGTGAATACACTCGAACATCTACATTTATGGTAGGTACACAACTGTACTTTTCTTAGCCTCTCTGGATCTCAAGTATGCATACCTGCATATCCTTATTCATCCTCACTTAATGAAGCTTTTGCGTTTCTCTGTGGGTTCTTTGCACTTTCAGTTTACTGCCTTGGCCTTTGGCCTTTCTACTACTCCAAGTGTATTCACAAAGTGCTTGGCCCCAGCTGTGGCCTCTTTAAGGCTAAAAGGCCTACAAGACTACACATAACTTGAATGCTCTGCTGTTTCTGGCCAGCAGTCCAGACTTGTTAACTCAGCATCTGAACATAGCTATTCCCATTCTGCAGGCCCTGAGTTTCTCAATACATTTCAAAAAATCATGCCTCAAACCAAGTCTGGAGTGCAGGTTCCACACAGACTTGATGTTTTTTCTTCCTGTGGAGAAAGCAACTTATCTCAAGACATAAATGGAGGCTGCTCTGCCTCTTCCTTCCATCATAGCCAGGGAGTTTCTGAGATTGCTGAGGTTCATGGCCTCCAGCATTCCCATGCTACCCTTTGCAAAGGTACACATGAGGATGTTTCAGCATTTTTTAAAGACAGTTTGGTCACAGCATGCTCATCCCTTAGATGTCTTGATTCTCCTTCCCCCCTGTCTGAAAAAAGCCAAACAAAGTAAAATGTACCTTGGAGCGCTAAAGGCAGTTTTTACTAAGATAAACTACTGTCTGAAAATGAGTTACATTTGTGGATAGAGCAACTCAGTCAGAACCCTGGCCTACCTCTTCTGGTACCTCAGCCAGTTCAACGACTCTTCACGGTTGACTCAGACTTGGGTTGGGGAGCAACTTTTGCTCCCAGGAAAGTTGAGGGTCTTTGGTCCTCTTCTCAAAGGAAGGGAACATATCAACATCAGAGAAATGAGTGCTTTAATTCTAGCTCTACAGACCTTTCACACACTGGTTTTGGCAGGACCTCTCAGGATCCTCACAGACAATACCATAGTACTTTGGTACATAAACAGGGGGGCACAAAATCTTAACTTCTCTGTAGCCTGGCCATCAAGTCTTGGGAATTGTCTACTTAATACAAAGTGACTCTACATGCGGTGTATCTTCCGTCAGCTCAAAACTCTGTGACAGATGCATTAAGCAGATTTATCACACAATCTCATGAGTGTATGCTTCACAGGGATATGTTCCTTGATCTGGTTCCACTGGTGGGGTACTCCAGAACTGGACGATTTTGCCTCCCCTATGAACAGACAACTTCCTTGCTTTTGTGCAAGGGTTCCTCACCCTCAAGTGCAGAAGGTGGACGCTGTATCTTTCTCACAGAAGGGCATGTTTCCCCATGCATTAACCCCCACTTTCCCCTTAATTCAGAAAGTCCTGTTGAAAATTCTACAGGAGAAACCTAAAATCTTGCTAGTGACTCCCTTTTGGCCAAGACAGCACTGGTTCCCCCTTCTTCTGCAATTAGCCAAGGGTCATCACTACAAGTTAACTCCTTGGATGGACCTACTCACTCAGGACACGAGATCATTGATTCACCCCCCATTTGCCAACCCTACAGCTGACTTTGTGGTTGATCAACCTTTGATCCCTTTCAGGCACCTATTTTCTAAGGATGTACTAAGGGATGTTCATCGTGTTACCCTGCTGCAATCATTACACTTGGGTTATCCTGCCGTCAGGCGGTCCCGCAGTCGGCCTGAGTTCCAAAATCTTGGTCCGGCATCGGTTGCTGTTGCTTCTTCCCTGACGTCAGTGCACCCAGGGGTATATAAGAGGCATTCAACACCATTTTCTTCAGTCTTTCTTGCCACGTGGTGCCCGAAGCAGAAAGCAGTTCGCAAGTGCCGATCGGCCAACACCTGAGATTTTCGAATCGAATTTCAGTCTGAAGTCTTCAATAAAGTTAAGTACCCCGTTGGGGAACCTTTTCTTGCCTCAGTCTGATGTCAGAAAAAGTTAACAATTGCATTTCTTGTGGGAAGCAAATACCTCATAAGGACTTCCATTCTTATTGTATTCCATTCTTATTGTATTCCTTGCCTAGGCCCACACCACGACGTCACAGGTTGTCGGTTTTGTGCTAGGTTTAATAAGCGAACTATCAAATGCCGTTTTGACTTCGCACGACATTACTTTGGTAGGAAATTTAATTATATCATGCTGTCGGAGCAGCCGATGACCGGCATGCATAAAAAAACACAAGGATAAGGACAGGCAGCCTAGGAATAAACCAGATTCCGAGGCCTCTGCTGGGTCTGTTGCTGGTTCTCCGGTTTTCAGTGAGGCGCCTACGCAGCCCATGACGACCGCAGAATTGGAGCCCCAGACAGCTGCGGATTCTCAAGCGGGGTGTACTAGACCATCGCAGCCATCTTCATTAGACACCAGAGCAGAAGGAGATCCCGGTGCAGTAGAAACACCTTCGGTTGCTGAAGGTGTCTTCAGACCGACTACACTCACCATTAAATCTTATGCTAAGCTTAAAACTCCATTAAAACCAAAAAAGACTGTACATCAGTCTACAGTTCAAGGCCCCATGCCTAAGAAACAGATGCTTAAGATGGCTGAAGATTTGATTACCCTAATCAGGGGTTCCCATCCCCCTCCAGATAAAAGACCAAGACAAGCGGAGGATTATGCTTCCTCTGACCAGGTTTCAATTTCCTCAGATTCTTCTGAGGAACAGGATTACACTTTTCCCCCTTATGAAGACTCTGATGCTGAAGACTCTATTCCCTCAGCATCTCCCCCTGAAGACTACTCCTTTGGGGAAACTTTACATACCATGAGGGAACATTTCCACTGGGAAGGCCAGGACTACTCTGGTTCTAAGAAAAGGCTCCGAGAGTTCCTTTTACTACCCCAGCACAGACCACTTGCTATCCCTCCAGTTTTAGACATTGTGGATGATGCTTATTTGGAGTCTAGTCTAAATCCAGACTCTCTACCTCCTGCTCCAGCCAAACCAGACAGGTACTACAGAGTACCTGACTCACACAAATTCCTTTATAAAAGCCCTGTGGCTGACCCAGAAACAATTTCCCAGGGTCCCAAATGGGCTAAAGCTTCTATGGCTAAAAATCCTGTGCCCTCTGAAAGGGATTCCAGAGCCCTAGATAGATTTGGAAAGAAGATCTACACCTCAGCTACTCTGGCTATGAGAGCATTAAATTGTCAGTTTCACATGTTGAAATATCAGCAATTCCTAATGTCTCAATTAAAACAAACAACAAAAAACACTGAATGCACTCAAATGATACCAATAACCATAAGATGAAGTGCAGTGGCCAAAGAATTCCAAAAAATCTGTATATTCTTTTTAGAAAGGTTTAATAAATGTTCCAAACTCCACAGACTTTTACATAAACGCACTTTATGTAAAACAAAAAATGAGCACACTTTCTGAACTGTCTGAATTCAAGGAAATGCAGGATCTGTTGCATGCAGCTGAACAGGTGGGCAAACATATTTTACAATGTGAATTTGATTCATTGAAAGCTTCCTGTAGAGCAGCTGTTACTGGGTCTGTTATACGTAGACATGCTTGGTTAAAAGAACAAACCCTACCTGATCATGTTAAAGCAAAATTATTGGATGCACCTTTACAGCAGGATGTATTATTTGGTGTCAAAGCAGAAGAGGTTTTAAAGAAAATGCAGGATAAGGCAAAGTCTATGCAGATGGTCAAGGATTTTTTTACAGGTACAACCCCCTCGTTTCAGCAAAAAATGGCCAACAAAAAACTGGTCCTTTCCAGCTTCTGACAGATCACAGAGGGGCAAATACAGATGCCCAAGGGGCAGAGGTCAGTCACAAGGCCCTTACAAACCTCGCCAATGGGGTACTGCTACCCAGAAAGGAGGAGGAGACAGGCCTCAAGGAACACAATGACTCAGTCCTCAAACTACCAAGCAAATCTCTCTTGGCAGCTCCCTTGGGAGGAAAATTAGCACTTTTTGCAGACAACTGGCACATCATCACAAAAGACAAATGGGTCCTAAACATTGTTTCACAAGGATACAGATTCCACTTTCATACCTTGCCAAGGATAAAAGGAATGCCAAACCTGCCACCAAATCAATGGGCAGAGGCACAAAAACAAATTACAGCTCTCATGGACATTCAGAGCCATTCAACAGGTACCTACACAGGAGCAAGGACAAGGATTTTACTCAAGACTCTTTCTAGTCCCAAGAAAAGACAAAGCATGGAGACCCATTCTGGATCTTTCAATTCTGAATACCTATCTACAAGTACCAAAATTAAAGATGCTAACACTACAGCAGCTTCTTCCCATGCTGGGCAAGAATGCTTGGCTAGTAACGTTGGACCTCAAGGAGGCATACCTGCATGTCCCTATCAGACAAAATTGCAGAAGATACCTCCGCTTCATTGCAGGTTCAACCCATTATCAATTCTCTGCACTGCCCATTGGCTTATCTACTGCGCCCAGGGTCTTCACAAAATGCCTGGCACCAGTAATTTCATACTGCAGACAAAGAGGAATTCAGATATACCCATACCTGGACGACTGCCTTATTCAAACAGAAAGCAAGGACATTCTTTTAAAGCATCTGGCATTTGTCAAACACCTTCTAAGTTGCCTAGGGTACACAGTAAACGAAAAGAAATCAGAATTAATGCCTTCACAAAACATGATATTCCTGGGTGCCAGCTTGAATACAATGGCCCAGATGGTTTATCTCACACCAGGCATGCAACAACAGCTGACTCAATACTTCAAAATAATGGCAACAAAGACCCATCTCCCTGCAAGAAAAATTCTGCAGACCTTGGGATTCATGGCATCTTGCATACTACTAATACCATTTGCAAAACTGCATATGAGGAAATTACAATGGTACCTGAAATGTATATGGACTCAGCACAGCCACAGCTTGGAAACAATGATACCACTCATTCCCTGCCTTCAACAGGAGTTTCTATGGTGGGCACAGGCATGTCACCTCAACAAGAGTCAGCCTTTCACCTTACCCACAGCCAGGCAAACTATGACAACAGATGCATCGGACTATGCCTGGGGAGCACGCATGGCAGGACAGTGCATTCAGGGCAAATGGACTACAGATCAAAGGCATCTGCATGTCAATCAAAAAGAAATGCTAGCAGTACAGAATGCCCTAACAGCTTTCAAGGACCTCTTACACCCAGGACAGCTAATAATAAAGATGGGCAATACCACAGTAATGTGGTACATAAGCAAGGGGGCACACATTCCTACCCTCTATGCAGGCAAGCAATGACCTTGTGGAGCGCAGCGCTGTCTTACCAAGTTCAATTACAAGCACAATTCCTGCCAGGAAAGAAAAACACATTGGCAGACTACCTAAGCAGAAACATCATGGATCCCCACAAGTGGAAACTAGATCCACAAGTATTTGAAATGATAACTCAAAAATGGGGATGCCCAGACATAGATCTGTTTGCCAACCCCCCCAAAACTACCAACTTCAAAAATTTTGCACAAGGACATTCCATCCACAAGCTTGGAAAGTGGACGCCCTCTCATTCATTTGGAAAACATTAACAGTGTATGCCTTTCCTCTACTGCCTCTTCTAGCAAAGGTACTGCTGAAAGTCAGATTAGAGAGGCCACAAATGATACTCATTGCACCAGACTGGCCACACCAGCACTGGTATCCAATTCTAAGGAACATGGGCCATGGCCCACCATGGATTTTACCACCAATTCCTCACCTGCTCACCCAGCAAGACAATCAGATTCTACACAGCCAGCTCAAGACTTTAAACCTGGCTGCAAGGCAAATTACCTAAACAACCAGCCAACACCTCTATCCAAAGCTGTTATGGATGTCATTCTGGAGGCCAGGAGGCCCAGCACCAGGAAAACGTATTCAGACAAATGGAAAAGATTTTGCGCCTGGAACCAGGCTAAAGGCCAAAATCCCCTTGATCCAAACATTCCTCAGATTCTACTGAGATGTTGCACAAAGGACTTTCCTTTTTATCTATTAAGATCCACGCCTCAGCAATTTCAGCTCATTACAACACGGATCCTCCTTTATTTTCACATCCACTCCTAAGACAGTACCTCAGAGGGGCTAAGAACATAAGACCGCCCAGGAGAGCACCAACACCTACTTGGGATCTCAACTTTGTTCTGGAAAAGCTTACACTGCCGCCCTTTGAACCAGCCTTTTCAGCTGATTTAAAATTTATTTCATGGAAAACTGCCCTGCTACTAGCAATGACTTCAGCTAGAAGAGTCTCAGAGCTACAGGCACTAATGGCAGTGGAGCCTTTCCTCATTTTTCATCAAGACAGTCTCTCTCTACGAACTAACCCTTCCTTTATGCCAAAGGTGGTATCCAGTGTGGCCCTAAACCAAACCATTCATTTGCCCACTTTTTTCCCAAATCCCCCGAACAAAGGAGAAAGACTCCTGCACTCTTTGGACATTCACAGGCAATTACGTTACTACTTGGATAAAACTAAGGCTTTCAGAAAATCTGACCAGCTCTTTGTAGCTTATGCTGCAGGATCACAAGAAAAAGCTATCTCCAAACAGACCATTTCAAAATGGATAGGACATTGCATGCATCATGGGAAACCGGTACATGCTAACATTAGGTCCCACTCCACTAGGGCTACAGCTACATCAGCAGCCTTTCTCACGGGGGTGCCAACCAAGGATATTCTGGAAGCTGCAACTTGGAGTTCAGTGCACACCGTCACCAAACGCTATCACTTACCTCTATATTCTAAGACTAGAGCTGGTTTTGCCACTGCAGTTTTGCAGGGCCTACTAGCTTCTTCTAACCCTGTTTAACTCCACCACCCATCCTTACCTTTGGGATTCACCCAAGTGTGATGACTACAGCAGGGTAACACGATGAACATAGTACAGTTTTGTACCTACCATAAATGTAGATGTTCGAGTGTTCACCCTGCTGCAGTCCAGGTTACCCTCCCTCCATCCCCTCTGAACTAGCTGGACTTATCTATACCATTCTATCCTATACAACCTCTGTGGTGTATTTGCTTGTGCCTGAAGGTATTGTTTTATTTTTTTATGTATTTTTTTTTTATATATATATAGCTATATATATGTATGTATGTATATATATATATATATATATATATATATATATATATTTATATTTATTGCCTACCTATTGGGGGGCACCTGATATCTGGGGCAAGAAAAACTGAAAAAAATGGTGTCGGATGCCTCTTGTATACCCCTGGCGCACTGACGTCGGGGAAGAAGCGACAGCAACCAATGCCGGACCAAGACTTTGGAACTCAGGCCTACTGCGGGACCGCCTGATGGCAGGATAACCAAAGTGTGATGACTGCAGCAGGGTGAACACTCGAACATCTACAATTATGGTAGGTACAAAACTGTACTTTTTGTAGGAGGCCAGGAAACCCAATACTAGAAAATCTTACATTTCCAAGTGGAGAAGATTTTCCATTTGGTGCCAGAAAAGGAAAGAGGATCCCTTTAGTACAGATATATTCCCTTAGTACTTTCTTATCTGTGTGAGTTGCTCAACATTGGTCTTTCCTATTCCGTAAATCAAGTCCATTGTTCTGTGTTGTCTGCCTGTTTGCCTTTAACTCCCCTTAGTTTCCAGGTTAGAAGTTAAGCTTTTTCCTTGAAGCATTTACCATCACCCAGGAAACCAGTTCCTCCTCCTTTGGATCTTAACTACGTGTTATAAAAGCTTACTCAGTCCCCTTTTGAACCAGCAGCTTCTGCTTCTCTAAAATTCTGCACATGGAAAACTGTGCTTCTAGTGGCCTTAACCTCTGCAAGATGGGTCGCTGAGATTCAGGCACTGGTGGCTTCTTCTCCTTTCCTACTTTTTTATAGGAACAGAGTATCCTTGAGAACTAATCCAAACTTCATGCCTAGAGTGGTGAATGAGTTATCTCTTAGTCGGTCCATCCAATTTCCTACCTCCTTCCCTTCTCCTCAATTCCACAGTGAGAGGATTTTGCATACCTTGAATGTTCATAGACAACTCAGGTTTTACCTTGGCAAAACTAAGTCCATTAGGAGGTCTGACCAACTTTTTTTCTTTTCATCCCAGGGCTCTGGGTTTTCCTGTCTCCAAACAAACTATTTCCACATGTATATCCAAGGCTATTGTGTTTTGCTATGAATTCCATGGGAAGTCCTTATCAGCATTTGTTAAGGCCCATTCCACTAGATCAGTAGCATCCTCAGGGGCCTTCTTTAAAAGTCTAGATGCTCATTCCATCCTGGAAGCTGTCACCTGGTCATCTATTCATATCTTTAGGAAACATTACAAATTGGACACTGTTTCTAGATCCAGGGCAGGTTTTGTCAGGGCAATCCTGCATGGATTCCTGGAAAATGCTTCTTGTTAGTTTTTCCCTACTCTGTCCTCCTCCTCCTCCCTGGGTTCCCTTTCAGCTTTTGCACTCTCCCATATGTAAAGAATACTACAACATTGAATAGAAGGAAATAGAATAGTTGTGTAAAATCTTACCATAACCATAGATGTCCTTCTCTTCTATGTTGCAGTATTCTGTCCCTCTCACCTTTGATCTCTTTAGGCTCCTTTTCGACTCCTTTCCTCATGGGGCTTTCCTTTCTGAAGAGTGAATGTGTGGATGTCCCTTTTATGGCTGACATTGTCTGTGCCTTCATGCGACGTTCCACATACAGGCAGTGGTTCTAAGCTTTTGTATACAGGCCGGACGTCTGGTCGATGGGAGGAATACAACCCATATGTAAAGAATACTGCAACATAGAAGAGAAGGACATCTATGGTTATGGTAAGATTTTACACAATTATTCTTTCCTCCAGTACTTTTATTGCTCGTGCTTATCTTCTCCCAAATGTTCATCGTGTTTCACTGTTGCAGTCATTACACTTGGGTTTTCCTGCTGGCAGGATACCCGCAGTCGGCCTGAATTCCAAAGTCCTGGTCTGGCGTCTGTTGCTGTCTCCTCTTCCCTGACGTCAGTGCGCCAGGGGTGTACAAGATGCATCCGACGCCATTTTCTCCAGTCTTTTGTGCCGCGTGTTGCCCGAAGCAAAAGCAGTTTGCAAGTGCCGGTCGGCCGACTCCTGAGATTTTTGAAATTGAATTTCAGATCCGAAGTCTTCAATAAAGCTAAGTACCCCGTTGGGGAAACTCAGAAAAAGTTAACAATTGTATTTCTTGTGGGAAGCAAATACTTTATAAGGATTTTCATTCTTACTGTATTCCTTGCCTAGGCCCTGATCACAATGTTGCTAGTTGTCAGTTTTGTACTAGATTTAACCAACGCACTATTAAGCGTCGGCACGATTTTGCTTTTCATTACTTTGGCCGAAGGTTTAACTATATAATGCCGTTGGAACAACCGATGACCAGAGTTCATAAAAAGTGCAAAGAAAAAGAAAAGGACAGGCATCCGAGGTCCAAAACCGATGACGAAGCCTCTTCTAGGCCAGTCGCCAATTCTCAGTGAGGCGCTTTCGCAGCCCCTGATACCTGCTACCTCAGAGCCACAGGCCGCCTCCGACTCCCACGTGGAGACAACTAGGCCTCTGGATACTCAAGGTATTGGGCCTTCGGAAACTAATCCCTCAGATGGGTCTGGAGCGGCTGAGCAGGCATCTGCTTCTGAGGGTGTTTTCAGACCTACACATCTTTATATCAAGCCAACTTCAGCATCCAAAACAAAGACAAAAACAGCTTTAAAGACAAGGAAACAAGTACAGCATTCTCCAGGACAGACTTCCATGCCTAAGAAACAGATGCTCAAAATGGTCTAATTACTTTGATCAGGGGTTCCCATCCCCCTCCTGATAAGAGGCCTAGGCAAGACACTGAATATGATTCCTCTGATCAGGTTTCCATTTCCTCTGACTCTTCTTCAGAAAAGGGATACTCAATTCCTCCCTATGAGGATTCTGATACTGAAGAATCTATTCCTTCAGCTTCTCCTCCTGAGGATTATTCCTTTGCGGAAACCCTGCATACCATGAGGGAGCATTTCCACTGGGAGATGAGGATTCTGATACTGAAGAATCTATTCCTTCAGCTTCTCCTCCTGAGGATTATTCCTTTGCGGAAACCCTGCATACCATGAGGGAGCATTTCCACTGCGAGAGCCAAGATTACTAAGAATCTAAGAAAAGGCTCAGAGACTTTCTTCTACTACCTCAGCACAGACCTCTTGCTATTCCACCTGTTCTAGACATTGTAGATGATGTATTTTCAGAGTCCGGACTGTCTCCTGACTCTCTACCTCCTGCACCTGTTAAGCCAGACAGATACTACAGGGTTCCAGATTCTCATAAATTTCTATATAAAAACCCTGCTGCTGACCCAGAAACTATATCTCAGGGTCCCAAAGGGGGTCAAGGCCTCTACTGCAAAAAACCCTGTCCCCTCAGATAGGGATTCAAGGGCACTGGACAGATGGGGGGAAAATGTTTACACTTCTGCTACTTTGGCGGTAAGGGCTTTAAATTGTCAGTTTCATATGCTTAAATATCAGCAATACTTAATGTCACTGCTAAAACAGAAAATGTTCACAAATTCTGAATGTTCTGAGAACAAGGAAATGCAGGATTTATTGCATGCAGCTGAACAAGTGGGAAAGCATACTTTGCAATGTGGTTTTGACTCACTGGAGGCCTCTTGCAGGGCCGCTGTTACAGGTTCTGTCATTAGAAGACATGCTTGGTTAAAGGAACAGAATCTGCCTGATCATGTCAAAGCAAAATTATTGGATGCTCCATTACAGCATGATGCTTTGTTTGGTGTTAAGGCAGAAGAGGTGTTGAAGAAAATGGAGGATAAAGCTAAATCTATGCAGACAGTAAAGGATTTCTTACAGGTACATCCACCCAGATTTATCAGGAACTGGCCTTCTAAGAATTGGTCCTTTCCAGTAGGGCACAAAGAGGCAGATACAGACGCCCTAGAGGCAGACAACAGCCTCAGGGCTCATACAGGCCCAAACAATGGGGTGCTTCTACCTCCAAAAGCAGAGAAGACAAGTCACAGCTATATAGGAAACAGTCCCAATGACTTCCCCTCTGCCAATGCCAAGCACTTACCTTTTGGCAGCACCCTTAGGGGGAAAGCTAACACTTTTTTCACAAAATTGGCACATGATCACCCAGGACAAATGGGTCTTAAATATAGTCTTTCAGGGCTACAGGTTCCACTTTCACACCCTTCCAAAGGCAAAAGGTATGCCAGACCTGCCACACAATCAATGGGCAGAGGCACAAAAACAAGTTTCATCTCTCATGGACATGGGGGCTACTCAGCCAGTGCCACAACAAGACCAGGGACAAGGATTTTACTCAAGACTTTTCATAGTACCAAGAAAGGACAAAGCCTGGAAACGAATTCTGGACCTGTCTAGTCTAAATACTTTTCTGGATGTTCCAAAATTCAAAATGTTGACTCTGCAGCAGCTTCTGCCCATGCTGGGCAAGAAGGCTTGGCTTGTAACTTTGGACCTCAAAGAGCCATACCGGCATATCCCAATCAGACAATCTTGCAGAAGATACCTCAGATTCATAGCTGGCTCAATGCACTACCAATTCTCTGCACTGCCCTTTGGCTTATCTACTGCGCCCAGGGTCTTCACAAAATGCCTGGCACCAGTAATTGCATTTTGCAGACAAAGAGGAATTCAAATATATACCTACTTGGACGACTGCCTTATTCAAGCAGAGACCAAAGACATTCTACTAAAGCATCTGGCGTTTGCAAAAAGATTACTAATTTGCCTAGGGTACACAGTAAACGAAAAGAAATCAAAACTAGTACCCTCTCAGGAGATCATCCTGGGTGCAAGCTTAAATACAACTGCCCAGATGGCTTATCTCATGCCAGACAAACAAAGGCAACTGACTTCTTACTTCAAAAGCATGGCAACAAAAACACAGTTATCTGCAAGAAAAATTCTGCAGGCTCTGGGCTACATGGCATCCTGCATTCTGCTAATTCCATATGCAAGACTGCATATGAGGGAGCTACAATGGTATCTAAAAAGTGTTTGGACTCAACATTGCCACAGCCTGGAATCATTAATTTCACTCATTCCCTGCCCGCAACAGGAGTTTTGATGGTGCGCACAGGCCTGTCACCACAACAAGGGACAGCCATTCACTTTACCACAGCCAGGCAAACACTAACAACAGATGCATCAGATTATGCATGGGTGGGTCCACATGGCAGTAAAATGTATTCAGGGCACATGGCCCGCAAGCCAAAGGCATCTTCACATCAATCAAAAAGAGATGCTAGCTGTACAAAATGCCCTGACAGCCTTCAAGGACCTACTTCATCCAGGACAGCTGCTGATAAAGACGGACAATACTACAGTCATGTGGTACATAAACAAGCAGGGAGGCACACATTCCTACCCCCTCTGCAGACAAGCCATGATTTTGTGGAGCACAGCATTGACTTGCCAAGTACACCTGCAAGCACAATTCCTGCCAGGAAAAACAAATGCTCTTGGCAGACGAACTAAGCAGAAACCTCATGGATCCTCATGAGTGGAAACTAGATCCACAAATCTTCAACATGATAACAAGGAAATGGGGATGCCCAGACATAGATCTATTTGCCTCCCCTCACAACTGCCAACTACAGAGATTCTGCACAAGGACTTATCACAAACAAGCATGGAAAGTGGATGCTTTGTCATTCAGCTGGAACAACCTTACAGTATATGCCTCTCCTCCACTGCCTCTCCTCCCCAAGGTACTCCTAAAGGTCAGACAAGAGAAGCCACAAATGATACTGATTGCCCCGGATTGGCCATTCCAGTACTGGTACCCAATCCTAAGGAGCTTGTCTCAAGGCCCAGCCTGGACATTGCCTCAAATTCCTCATTTACTGACCCAACAAAACAATCAGATCCTGCACAGCCAACTCAGAACCCTAAATCTAGCTGCATGGCGGATAGTGTAACCATTCAGAAGGCACCTCTCTGTAAAGCGGTTATGGATGTTATTTTGGAGGCCAGGAGGCCCAGCACCAGAAAATCTTATGCAGAAAAAATGGAAGAGATTCTGTGCTTGGAACCAGGCACAAGGAAATTGACACACTTGTCCCAAATATGCCTCAGATTTTAGAATACCTAACTGAGATGCTGGACAAAGGCCTATCCTTCTCATCAATTAAGATCCATGCCTCTGCCATTTCAGCTCATTACAATACAGACCCACCAATTTTTTTCACATCCATTGCTTAGGCAGTACCTCAGAGGGAAACCACGAAAAACCAAAACTTCAAAAACCAAAAAGTACAGCACAATGGGGCCGGAACTCCGGAAATAATCCACCAACGTTAAAAAGTCCAAGCTTTAATCTTGTTATAATAAAATGCCAGTACAATCCACAATACGTTGTTGTAATAAAATGGCAATACTCTCCACAATACGTAAGCGCATTCGTTTGGCCTCTGCCAAACTTTTTCAAACAGTTGGCAAACAGTTTTTTCATTCTATATCTGAAAAACATAACGTATCCATTAATCAATTAATCAATCAGTTCATCAAATGAGGTTACGTTCTTTTTAAAGCTGTATGTCAAAAATTTTTACTTTAAAACACTAACTTGGTTTAATACTATAAAAACTGGAGTACTTTCCATATACAATAATTTACATTCATAATAGTTAAATAGTTGTATATGTGTATATATATCAAGCTAAAGTGTGCAAGTGTATTTATGTGCCTTCCCCTGTATACAACAGTGCAATATTGTTGTGAATGGATATATTCCGTTTCGCGGTGTTTCTGATTTCCTTAATCTCCTTAAATGTGTTCTTATGTGTGTAAAGTTTTTATATATACAATATGTTTAACACAATTTCTTTAAAGTGTTTTTCCTATACTATTTAACGACAGGAATATGTATTGCATTTATGTTATGTCTCAACCCTGACTGTCTCGTGAATTCATGGTTTCTACCAAAAGGTGATGAATAAGGAAGTGAAAAATGAAAAATGTTGCCCATAAGATATATATAAATATGTGGATATTCACGTACTAAATATGATTTTTGATTTTTAAATGATCCCTATTTTCGAGTGTAATATTATAATAATGTGATGTGAAAACAATTCATGGTTCATTTCCCTATATTCATTGAGGTGTCCTTACGTTATATACTATTTAATCACGTAACTAGACAAAATGAATAAATGAAATGACCACCTGGTAAATATTATTTAATTTTTTTAAATTTTAATAAATAATGTTGGCCAAAATTAATAAATAATGATAGGACCTAATGGATACAATTGTATATTTTTTTAAAATATAAAATCTTTTTTACTTTTGAAGTGATATTCAAGAGTATTTTTTTTAAAAATTGATGTATAAATGTATATATAAAATCTTGTAAAATTATATGAAAAGTATATAAAAATATCTTAATGAAATGTCTATGGTTGATTAATAAACTAAATTATGTTACATGTACTCAGAATATATAAATACTTTGTAAACTATTAAGACTTATGAAATTAATATTTTATGTGTTTGAAGAAATGTATGTATTAATTAAATATGTAATAAATAAATAGTTGGAATAATATATAAATATATAAATAAATTACTATACTGATAAAATTTTTGTTTTTCTTTCATTTCTTTTATCCTTGTGTTCATTATGGTATTTTTTCTATTCTTTTTTACAATTGTGTAAGATTTTTACCATGATAATGATTTTAATTTTAGGATACTACTGATGGAAATGTGATTGTTCATTCCTGGCCAATTGTTAGAATTTAACCTTAATTGCCATTCCAACTCTGATTTTTCCAATACAGGTTGCCATGTTCCGCCCCTCATATCTGGTATTATTACATCCAATACTACAAATTTGAAAGAATGTTCAGAATACATTTTTATATGCTTTGCCAGGGCATTAAATTCACATCCATCCCTGATGGCTCTAACATGTTCGCCTATTCTCTCTTTAAATTTCCTTTCAGTCTTTCCTATGTAAAACATTGGACAACTTGTGCAAAGGCCGCAATATACTACTCTTTCGGTTGAGCAGCATGCTTTATGTTTCAAGGTTATCTTGGTATTTAATATTAATATTTCCGAAGTTTCAAAAACATATCTACAATATTTACATTTTCCACATCTAAATGTTCTACCCCTCCCTGTTTTCTTTTGTGATTCAAAAAAGTTTTTTATATTCTTACCTTTTCTATAAATAATAGTTGTTTTTTCATCTAAAACATTGTGAAATGAGGTGTCATTCATAAGAACCTGCCAATTCTTTACTAAAATGTTTCTTACCCTATTACTATGAAGACTGTATTTTGTTATAAATGAACTCTTATATTTCTGTTCTTTATTAATGTTAATATTATTAGTCATTTCATTTTCTTGAGTCGTTTGAATTCTTGTATCATTTTGTTGGTTGTCAGGTGTCATAGAGGGTGCACTGTCAAATAATACTTCTTTTACTGTATCATTATTGTAGCATAACAAAGGTTTATAAACTAAATATTCGCGTTTTGTTACTACCTCAGCCATTACACTAGTGACTAGGTAATCTGGGTACCCTCTGTTAAGAAACATATTAGACAAACATTCACATTCGTTTAAAAAATCATCCCATTTGCTCACCATCCTTGCCGCCCTTACAAATTGGCCTTTAATTACGGCTTTCTTTTGGGTAAACGGATGGCAGCTGCTATAATGTAATAATGTGTTACTGTATGTTTCTTTTCGAAATATTTCTGATTTGAAACAATCTTTGTCCTTTTTTAATAATACATCTAGATATGAAATCATTTGTTCATTGTAATTTACTGTGAACTTTAAAAATGACGTTGTATTGTTTATATAAGTTATAAAATCATCAATTGTATCCTTACTTCCTCTCCATAAAATAAAAATGTCGTCTAAACGTAAGTACAATTTACAATATTTGAAAAATTCAGAACAAAAAACATTTTCAAGTTCCCATATATACATTACTATGTTAGCATACAAACCACCGCAAGGGGACCCCATTGCCACCCCTTCTTTTTGAAGATAGATATTTTTGTTGAAATATATAAAATTATTTTTCAAAACAATATCTAATAATTGATCATGTAAGTTGATTATGTTCTGAATTAAGCCTTTTTCAGTCAGATAATTAAACCAGTGAATACCCTTATTATGTGGAATTGTGGAATAAAGGTCTTTCACGTCGATTGTGACTAAAATATCATTTTCATTGAAGTCGACATTGCTCATAATTGTCAAGAAATGCCAAGAATCTTTTAATAAATGTTTTTCTGACTGAATGAACTTCTTCAAAGCACTATCTATAAATTTTGCTATGGGGTATGTAATGGATCCCTGCGCATCAACTATTGGTCTAAAAGGTGGTTTTTCTATACTTTTATGAAGTTTTGGAACTCCAAAAAATGCTTGTGTCCTAGGGTTATCTATTTTTAAATAATTAAATTCATCTCCTGTTAGGTCCCCATCAATGAATAAATCGTATAAGGTGGTCTTGATTCGTATATAGGCTGTATTCATTTCATTTTTAGAACTAACTAAATATGTGTCGCTATTTAAAATATTCTCCATAATTAAATTGTAGTCGCTCACATTGAAAACTGTTATTCCCCCACCCTTATCGGGTTTTATAAACCTGATTGTTTCCATATTACTTAAGTCCAATAACATATCTTTTTATGTTTTGGATAAATTGTATCCTAAATTACTGTAATTATTATCCATAATTGATCTGAAGTCCAATTCACACATTTTTTCAAATGATTCAATTGTCGGGTGTAATGGTGGGTTAAAGGAACTAGTGATGTATAAAGGTTTTACAATTTCTTCGCTATCCTTGAACATAAGCCTGAAATTCGATTTTCTTGTGAAAATTTTCAAATCAATTATACTCTGTACAATATCCAACTTTTGACTTGGGACAAACGTCTGCCCCCGAGATAACAAGTCACCTATATCATTTCCTAAATTGATGTCTGAATAGTTATAGACCACAAAGTCACCTTTTTTATTGAGGTGTAAAATGGGGGTATGTCTGTCGTTTAAGTCTAATACTTCCCCCTCCACGATCCCCTCTGTCCTTGATATCTCCCCCTCATGTATGTTCCACGATTGTTCTGCTGATACTGTTGACCAAAGTTCTTCTGAGGATTCATCTGCTGGTTCAACTGTTGGCATTGTTGTAGCCTTTCTGATCTCCGAAGTGGGGGAAACGAAGTTTCCCCTAAAAAATCATTGTTTTCATCACAGAATTCGACAATAGTGGTGGGTGCATCCTCATTGTTAACATTGTTCTTATTATACTTTCCAAAACCAGTCTTGTTTCCCCATTGTTGTGAAGGGGGGGGTTGAGGGTATGCGCTTCCTTGGCCATACGCATCTACGTCACGTTCAAGTTTTTTTGCCTTTCTCTCCCTAATTACTTTTATTTTTTCATCTTTTTGGTTTTTGAAGTACCTCAGAGGGGCCAAAAACATAAGACCTCCAAGGAGAGCACCAATACCTGCATGGGACCTCAATTTTGTCTTGGAAAAACTCACACTGCCTCCTTTTGAGCCAGCCAATACAGCCGAGATAAAATTCTTATCATGGAAAACCGCTCTGCTCCTAGCAATAACTTCAGCAAGAAGAGTCTCAGAGTTGCAGGCATTAATGGCTGTGGAACCTTTTATTATCTTCCATCCGGACAGGGTTTCTCTAAGGACAAACCTGACATTTATGCCTAAGGTAGTGTCCAGTGTGGCTCTTAACCAAACCATTAATTTGCCTACTTTTTACCTAAACCCACAGAGTAAAGGGGAGAGACTTCTGCATTCTTTGGACATACACAGACAGCTACGCTTATACTTGGACAAAACTAAAGCTTTCAGAAAGACTGAGCAACTTTTAGTGGCATATGCTGCAGGATCACAAGGAAAGGCCATCTCAAAGCAGACTATTTCAAAATGGATAGGACACTGCATTCATTTCTGCTATTCACAACATGGCAAATCAGTGCCTAAGGGCATTAGACCACATTCGACCAGGGCAGCAGCCACCTCAGCAGCCTTCCTCAGAGGAGTACCAACCAAGGATATTTTGGAGGCTGCAACTTGGACTTCAGTGCACACTTTTACTAAGCACTACCACCTACCTCTTTACTCTAAATCCAGAGTGGGCTTTGCCACTGCAGTTCTGCAGGGCCTCATAGCCACTCCTAATTCTATTTAGACCCAGCTGCCCAACCTCAGCTTTGGGATTCAACCCAAGTGTAATGACTGCAACAGTGAAACACGATGAACATAGTACAGTTGTGTACCTACCATAAATGTAGATGTTCGAGTGTATTCACTGTTGCAGTCCAGGTTACCAACCCACCATCCTCCTTTCTTTGCTGGGACTTATCTGTACTTCTCTATTCTATACAACCTATGTGGTGTATTTGCTTGTAGATGAAGGTAATGTTTATTTTAGTGCATGCTTTTTATAAGCAATGTTTTTTAGCCTACCCTTTTGGGGGCACCTGATATCTGGGGCAAAAAAAACTGAAGAAAATGGTGTCTGCTGCATCTTGTATACCCCTGGTGCACTGACATCAGGGAAGAGGCGACAGCAACCGACGCTGGACCAGAACTTTGGAATTCAGACCGACTGCAGGTAGCCTGCCAGCAGGATTACCCAAGTGTAATGACTGCAACAGTGAATACACTCGAACATCTACATTTATAGTAGGTACACAACTGTACTTTCCTCTCCACTAACGGTCATATTTACTGTTGCATATAGACACTGCCCATGCGAGTTTGGCTTTCTTTACTGACATCATGGTAGCAATTCATAGCGTAATGTATAATGATGACTGTCAAAAAAATTCAAACTGTTGTTAGTTCTGTGCTTTTGAAGTTCTTGTTTGCTTGTTGCCTAATGTCTCAACTAGCTTTGCAGATTCAGTAATAAAAATATTGAACTAGAACAATTGTTCATAACACAACCACATTTAAAAATGTTTGTGTGCATGTATGTGTCTATATATGTACATGTATGTGTGAGTATATAATATAACTGTGTGTATGTATGTGTGTGTGTGTGTGTGTGTGTGTGTGTGTGTGTGTGTGTGTACACACACACACACACACACACACACACACACACACACACATACATATATACCTTGAAACTTCATCGGTCGACCAGCATGTGATCAAATGGCAGTTTTCAAGTCGACAGAATTTTGAACCAAAATGTATCGACTACAATGCAGCGAACGGGTAGTGTAGTTTGAGTATTTGCATTCGACATTGTGCAGGGAGGTCGTGGTTCAATAAGGAACAAGGAATTAGCCCATTTCCTTGCTATAGTGCAATCTCGGAGTTGCTATATTTAATGTGCAAGGGGTGTGGGGAGCGTAGGGGGCTATGCCCCCCTGCAAAATAGTAGAATCAACGTACCGTTGACTGTAGTGTAATAGTACGTTAATATGCATAGCAGGAGGTGAGTGACATCACCTCCTATGTCAAGTACATCGAACTACGCTTGTCGATGTATTAATTTTCACATTGGTTGCTGTTTAGACATTCTGAACAGTCAACCAAAGCGGATTTGAAATTTCAGTAGTAAACCATACGAGCACACACACACACACACACACACACTAAATGCACAGATGTGTTTTTTGAGTGTGTGCTTGCTAAGTGGCAAGATTGTAACATTGAATGATTAAGTGATCATCCAAATTGTATCCCCCTCAAAAAAAATTATTTTAGAAAATGATTTTGTTTATATTTATTAACAGGGGTCAAGTCCTGATCCATAATTGCCATTTTGAACTTTTTCAGATGCAAGATTGGAGAAACATATATTTTATATATATATATATATATATATATATATATATATATATATATATATATATATATACACATACATATTTATAATATATATGTGTATATGTGTGTATATATATATATATATATATATATATATATATATGTATATATATATATATATAGACACACACACACACACACACACTAAGCCTAAAGCTAGACTTTTGTTGCAGTGGGTGCAACATGTATATAGCTCCTTATTTAAGGCATTTACCAACATGTTTTGTGTTTTCTAATCCTCAACCCTCAGTTGAAATACATATTGTGTGGTGGTGGAAGTCTTGCTTATTTAATGCAACCTACATCTGTGTGTTGTAGTAGTTTGAACAACAAATATTATCGCTGATACACATGCGAACATGCACACTCTTTTACTGTGATTTACTGTTGCCACTATTTTAAAGCATTCATTCATTCATTCGTTTACTAAAGACATTCCATTGTAAGAAAATATCAAGAGAAAATGGTCCATAAAAGTGTTAATCATGTTTTCCGTACATAATTTTAGCATGGCTACTATAACAAAGACTTATAATTCTGCCGGTGACTCTCTTTTCAATAATACTGTAGGAAGGAACTGGAATCTGCTTCCTAGCGACATAACACTTACCACATCTCTGCCTCTCTTTAAACACAAAATCAAAGATTACTTCCAAAGCCACTGGCTCTGTTCCTGTTCAAAACCTGACTAATCCTTTACCTCCTCTGCGCTTTCCTACTACTCTGCACTTTCCTACTACTTTACTTTCCCTCTCTCTTTACTGTATCTGCTTCAGTCTACCTCCTTTTAGAGTATTTTGTTTCTTCTTTCCTCTATGCTAATCTCTATCAACTTTCCCTTCTCTTTTCGTATACTGCTTCCCGTCCTCCTCTCCTATTTTAGTGCTTCTCTTTCTCCTTCTGTTACTAAGATTAGTTCTATATATTATTATCAATCAATTTTGCTCTCTGTTTTGTGCCTTGTTCTTGATGTTATTTCAGCTAATCAATGTTATTTTTAGAAATGTGATCCTCTTTTTGTATATATCTGTTATTGGGTACTATATTTTTTATTTGTCTTTTCATCTATGATGATTTATCCATTTGCTTGTCTATTGTAACGTTTTTTGTTAAAATTTATGTGGAGCTTTTCTCCCCGGTCCTCTACTGAAAATGGAAATGTATCCAGCTAGACTAGCCCGGTCAACAAATGTAAAATAAATAAATGAACTGAAAGAACAGACTACATAGAATTTGCTGCACAAGTATTGGCAGCAGTATGCCTCTCATTTTAGCTCTTTAAAACTCCTCTGTAGTGTAAACTAGTGACTTTACATATTACCCAATGCTATTTTAAAGCAAGAATTCAAAATCTATTGCAGCAGCATTCTGTAGTCCATAAACCCTGAACTATATGTCATTGATTCTACTATACTTCATATTATGATTTTGTTACACTCCATGAAGTCAGTCCCGCGGTGGTGGTGCTGTGGTAGCATTGTCGCCTCACAGTAAGACGCTGTCCGGTTCGATTCTCAGTTAGAGCGTCTCCTGCATGGAGACATGCATGAATGGGTGCACCTTCGTTGAAGGTTGTGCATCAGGGCTGGTAACTCGGCATGTAAAAATCAACTACCAATCATTAGCGGACCGGAGTTCCGCTTTGGCAACCCCTAACCGGGAAAAGCCGAAAGACACAACGTTATACTCTATGAAGTCTATCACTACTCATACTAGTCACAAGTTTTTGGCAAGGCAAGGGTGAAATATTATGAAGGGCATGAGGGCAAAAATAATCTGAGAGCTGCTGTGAAGAGCATTGCTGTTGCAAGGCAAGCAGATAACTGAAAATTATACTGATTATTTTCCACATTTGTACAATAAATCTACTTGATGTATCTTGCCGAGTGTGTAAAGCAGCATGCAGATATTGCTATGCTTTTTTTTTATTAGTCAGTCTATAATGCATTGAAGTGTCATGATTCATTAAGTAAGCTACTTAAACAGGTAATGGTTATCTTATAGGTTCATAGGTGTTTACTAGGCTAACAACCACAAGGGCCTTTTTAAGCCTAGCCATACATCCCAAATCTTTGACAAGTTCTGATACCCTTGGTAAGTGTAAGCATGGGCCTGGGAGATGAACCATTTACAGGTTATCTATTTGCATTAGAGACATAGGTGCCAAACCAGGGATGAATTTCTGGTTTCCCATCCAGTTGTCCAAGTTGCACTTGAATTGGGTTAGGGAGGAACTCTGCTTCACATGGAGGAGGAGCATTATCCGTAGACTGGGTACTCTCTGGGATACATACCTGTCTTGCCAGCAGGTCCTATTTATATCACAGACAAGGTTCAAGTCTTTAGAATGGGTAATTCTGGTACTGTTTGTTTTGTAGATATGCTTGAGGTCCATCACTGTGGGGTCTGACAATGCCTTCTATGCCAGGCATAGATCTCTCCTCAAAAGCCTGTTGGAGGCAGAATACAGGGATGGGGCCTTGAGGTGGTCTGCATAGGACATATTACTTGCACCCTGTATTCTTTTAGTGAGGAACCTCTGTGGACCTTCCAGTTGTTTGATATGCCTGGTTAGGTACATACCAGAGGGGGCATTGTACTCAATGATAGGTCTGATGAATGCCGAATACAATGGAACAATGACTTCTTTGGACTTAGCATACCGTTGTGTATAAGTTGTGCAACATAGAATGGTTTCCTCACCACTGTAGACCCATGACGAACAAAGGCTAGATTATCATCCGTTTGTATCCCTAAGTCCGTTACTACTGAGTCAACTCTACAGGGTGTGTTGTCAGTATGATAGTTACCAGGGATGGATGACTTCCCAAGGATACTATTATGCATTTATTGGCATTTAGTTTTGGTCCATGGCTCTGACACCAGTTGTTTGTGCGTCGGCCCCTCCTGGAGAACATTTGTGTCACTGTGAGATTTAATGACAGCTCCTAATTTGCAATCATCTGCAAATTTAGACAGCCAGAGACCACTGACATTGGCCTTGACTTCTGAGACATAAATGCCAAAAAGCAGCGGTCGAAGGACTGATCCCTGAGGGACTTCACTTGTGACTGGCCTCTTTGTAGAGGTGGACTCCCCAATTCTAAATTCCTGGGTCCTGTCTGTGAGCCAGTTGGCTATCCACCGGGTGACATACTGGTTTGTACTTAACCTCTTGAGTTTGTCAACAATGCCCAAGTAAGGTATTGTGTCAAATGCCTTGGCCAGGTCAAGATAGGCAGTGTGAACGATTTTGCCCTCATGCATTGCTTTGGTGACCTGCTCAAAGAAGTCCACCAGGTTCAGTAGGCATGATCTGCCCTTGACTAAACCAGACTGGGTTGATTCCAGTGTCTGGAGGTTTACTGTATCTCTCTTGATCATCTCCATGATAATTCTTTCCATGGCTTTACATATAAGACTAGTCAGACTTATGGGTCTGTAGTTTCCAGGGTCTGTATATGGCCCACCTTTGTGCAGAGGGATGACTCTTAAATGAAGATTCCATATCAATCATATGTCTTTTAAAAAGGGTGATATCTGTGTACTTTTTTGTCTTTTGCATTAATAAAGGTCTTCAGGGTCGAAACCGGTCTGCTTCATGTTTAACTAAACAAAAAAGATTGGATTCCTCTTTGGTGCTGGCCGTTTGTGCTTTTTATCTTAAATGAAGTTTGCCATATGATGCAAGACAGAAGCAGCATGGAGGCTTTTCCCTAATATTTTTAAAGTCACTTTTTGGAAGTGGGAACAAAGTTCCTTTGGCACAGAAATTAATTTTAGCCATGTGCAGCAAACAGTAGTTAAGAAAGTCCATTTCAAAAATGTAATGTAAGATCATGTTCATTCAGACCAATTCTTTTAAGTGGTGTTATGTTCAGTGGGATTAGAGGTGCACATTTGTATGAACAACCACAAGAAGCTGTCAGGTTATGCTTTTTGGTGTTCTTTAGTTATTTGCTAGATTGCTAGAGAATGAAAAAAAGACAGTACAGTATGTTAGCACTCTGAGTACCATTGTTTTAAATAGTGGCATCAAGAAGTTAAAAATTTTGAGTGGACACAATATTTTTTGTTAAATAGTAAAGTATTCTGTTTGGGACTGGGGCTTCAGCAAATCTCTAAATACAGTGTTAGATGCTGAAATTTGACACTGTAATTGTATGTCCTTACTCTTCAGTCTCCTTTGTAGAATATCTTTACATCTCCTTTAGGTTCATTAAATCTTTTGAGGAGTGAGGCATTATTAAAGCATTGTACTCATTTAAAGGTCTAGCTAAGTATTTATATGATGGGATCAAGAGGGATGCCTTCCTAGTGATAACGGTTCTTATGATTTTAGAAACAGTTTGTCATGATTTTAGAAACAATTTCTCTTGATGTCAGTGGCATTATGATGCACTATTTGTTTACAGCTGCCACAGGATCTTTGTACCCTGTGCAGTTAATATAATCCTCGGTGTTGTAGAGATGTACAGTGTGTTCTTTTTATACGTTTGCCCCATCTGTTCCCCACTACAGCCACCACTACCCTCCAGGTTGCTTCTCTATTCTCTTTCCTGCCCCAAGTACATATGTAGTTCTTTTTTTTGTAATACTGGGCATATCACTTCCACAGGTGAGCCTCCCAACTCCTTGAAGGGTTGAACCTGATAGCTACAAATTCCTACAGCTAGGGAATGAGGACTCGGGGGATGTGAAGAGGTGGGCATATTTTGAGCTATCACTGTGGGTGGATGGTCAGGATCACTAATGGGGGGATTAATGGTCTACTGACCATCATGTACAGCAACATCACCAAAAGGCTCAAACAAGGCACAATATAAAACAGAAATGCAAGTTCACTTTGTTGGCTAAGTAGTATAAAGGATATGTGGGAAGAGGCAAGAAAGGAGACGCAAGACCAAACCACCCAAACAAGGTACGAGTAACCAAGTTTCATATGTAAAGCTTGAGTATCAAGACCAAAATAATATTGGTAGGGGAAGGAACACCAAATGTACTCAAGATCTTGAAGTAGGTACAGTCACCAGGCTTATCAATCACACCCTGTACTCGGATCTGTTGAGGAGAGGCAGTTGTTTACAGCAGCATGTTACCATATCAGATGCACACAGATCATGCCCCATGTTCATGACCACTACTGAGGATAAAGAAGTTGAATGTATAGTGAGTAAATTTATAAGCTACATGACTTTTGTCCCAATTACTAACTCTAAAACCAAACATGAAGAAGGCAGAACTCCTGTATCAAAACTGCAATGCAGTACCAAATGTATAGTGCAAAGAAAGGACTAGTCCCATATCTAAATTACTAAAATCCCAATCCCTCCACACCACACGCTCCAGTGACCTCAACCTCATTACCACAGTCAACAGAACATGCTGGAGGGACAGGTTCATAACCCAGAGACTACCCTTGCTATGGAATAGACTTCCCATACATGTCAAACAGAGCACCTCACTGGCCCTCTTCAAGAGAAACCTTGATGAGTGGATGAGAAATAGAAAAGTCACCTCTGAGATCACTGCAGTGGCTCTACTCGACAGAGGCAGTGGGAACTAAGGTCGGGTGGCACGATGTTAGGGTAGTCCTTTGGGCGAGGTTTGTAAAGGCTCCAGGGCCATTAGCCTAGTACACACCTGTGAACCTGTTATATAATTGTTGTTGTAAGAAAACTTCAGTAAGAGCTAAACTGTCTGCCAAAAGGATGCCCCTTGCAGTATACTGGATGATGTCCTTCAAGGATGCATCTGCAGTCATAACAAATGGGTTGTCCTGTCGTCAGGCAGCCCTTCGGTCAGCCGGATTCCAAAGTCTGGGTCTGGCCTCGGCTGGTGTCGCACTTCACCCGACGTCATCTCTGCTGGTCTTCGGGTATAAAGGCATCAGCCGACGCCATTTTCCTCAGTCTTTCTTGCCGCGTGGCGCCCGAAGCAGAAGCTGTTCGCAAGTGCCGGTCGGTCAGAACCAGAGATTACTACTACCGAATACTACTTCGAAGACTTCTAAAAGCTAAGTACCCGTTGGGGACTCTTTCTTGCCTCAGCCGATGTCAGAAAAAGTAAATAACTGTTTAACTTGTGGGAAACAAATACCTCATAAAGATTTCCACTCTTACTGCTTACCTTGTTTAGGCCCAGACCACGATGTAGCAGCCTGTTTAGCCTGTGCTTCCTTCAACCGACGAACGCTTAGGCGTCGGTCGGAGTTTGCTGAACAGTTTTTCGGCTCAGATTTTGCGTACATTATGCCGTCGGATCCTCCGACTTCTCAAATTGTTAAAAAACGCAAAGAAAAAGACCGACACTCGCGGTCCGCGGTTTTGGCCGAAACCACGGTTAAGCAAACCACGAGTGTCTCGGTTTCGGCCGAAACCGAGCAAACGGGTCAATCTTCAGCCGAATCCATGACTACTACCGAGGCCCCTGCTACCCTAGTTGAATCGGCCTCTGAAGTTTTGCCTACTAATGTGGTTCCTTTAGAATTATCGGACACCATCCCTTTGGATGTCTCTACCCCAGCACGTGGTGCTGCTAGGCCTCCTGCAGCCATGTCTATCAAGGCCTTTGCCAGGGCTAAAGCAGCCAAAACTGCTAAATCAGTGCCTGTTAAGCCCCCCTCACACAGGCCCAGTTCCAGTTCTCAAATGCTTACTTTGGCAGAGGATCTCATCTCTTTAATAAGGGGATCCCGATCTCACCCAGACAGGGCCTCTCAGCCTCCTGAAAAGAGACCTAGAGCAGAGCCCCCAGAGCCAGTGTCCTCAGATGATTCTTCTGATGATTCAGACATTACAGACCATCCAGAGGCTCCTTTTTCTACTTATGAAGATTCCGATGCTGAAGAATCTATTCCATCTGCCTCTCCACCAGAGGAATTTTCCTTTGGAGAAACACATGCCATGAGAGAGCAATTCCAATGGCAGGGACAAGATTTCTCAGATTCAAGAAAAAGGCTTAGGACCTTTCTACACTTACCGCAACATAGGCCCTTAGCTATACCTCCAGTTCTTCCTGTTGTGGATGATGCATTTAATGATGTTTGCACTGCTCCTGATACTTTACCTCCAGCCCCTGCCAAACCCGATAGGTTTTACAGGGTACCGGACACTCATCACCACCTATACAAGGCCCCACTCGCAGATCCTGAGACTATCTCCCAGGGGCCTAAGGCAGTAGCTTCGACCTCAGCAAAACCCTCTCCCTTCTGAAAGGGAATCCAGGTCCTTAGAGATGGGGTAAAAAAGTTTACACCTCTGCTACTCTCTCAGCTAGAGCTTTGAACTGTCAGTTTCATATGATCCAATACCAAGAGTTTATGCTTGATCAGTTAACTAAGAAAATGTCCTCTGATGATTCCTTAGATAAGAAATATGTTCTAGAAATGGTGAATAACATTCAGCAGGTTAGTAACCATTCTTTAAAATGTGGCTATGATGCACTGGAGGCTTCATTTAGATCAGCCATGACTGGCACAGTTATAAGAAGGCATGCATGGTTGAAAGAACAGGTCTTGCCGGATCATTTTAAAGCAAAGCTGTTAGATGCTCCTATGGATAAGGCCAGTCTATTTGGTTCTCCTGCCCAGCAAGTAATGAAGAAAATGGAAGAGAAGGCAAAATCTGTACAAACAGTTAAAGATTTCTTACAGGTTCAGCCCCAAGGTTTAGCAGGAACTGGCCTTCCAAAATTGGTCCTTTCCAGACTCCTCTAAATCTCAGAGAGGCAGGAATAGACGTTCCAGAGGCAGAAATCAATCCAGAGGAGGTGCCTACAGAGGACGCCAGTGGCAAGGCAACAACCAGCGAGGCACAGACACAACCACTGCCACTGCAACAGGACAATCACAGTGACTTGGCTCTGACACCGCCTACCAGGGAACAAATAGTAGCACCCTTAGGCGGAAAGTTAGCCTTATTTTCAAAAAATTGGCACTATATCACAAAAGACAAGTGGATTTTGCAGACTATAGACCGAGGCTACAGGTTTCATTTCCACACCTTACCAGTAAAAAGAGGAATGCCAAACCTACCTCCAAATCAGAAAACAGAAGCTCTAAAACAAATAGCTCAATTAACAGAAATGAGAGCTGTGGAAAGAGTACCACCAACAGAGCAGGGCAAAGGATTCTACTCTAGACTCTTCCTAGTACCAAGAAAAGAGAAAAGTTGGAGGCCTATTCTCGACCTGTCCGCCTTAAACACATTCATCATTGTTCCAAAATTCAAAATGCTGACCTTGCAGCAACTTCTTCCCATGCTGGGCAAGGAGTGTTGGCTGGTGACTCTAGATCTCAAGGAGGCATACCTGCACGTCCCCATACGACCAAATTGCAGAAGATACCTCAGATTTCTTGCAGGATCAGAGCATTATCAATTCTCAGCATTGCCCTTTGGCTTATCTACTGCGCCCAGAGTATTCACAAAATGCCTGGCATCAGTAATCGCTCATTGCAGGCTACAGGGAATCCAAATTTATCCATACCTGGACGACTGCCTGATACAAGCGGACAACAAAAGCAAGCTGACAAAAGACTTACAAAGAGTCATTTGCTTACTACAAGCCCTGGGATACACAGTCAATTTAAAAAAGTCAAGACTAATACCATCCCAAACAAGAACGTTCTTGGGTGCAGAATTGGACACAGTAAAGCAGATGGCATTCCTAACTGCAGAAAAACAAGAACAACTCCCTCTTTACTTCTTGGCATTAACAAAGCAGAACAAACTAACAGCAAGGAAAGTACTGCAGGCCTTGGGCTTCATGGCATCATGCATAATCCTGGTCCTCCATGCCAGACTGCATATGAGAAAACTACAGTGTGCATACAAGGATTATGGACCCCAGATCAACTGCACCTGCACATAAATCAAAAAGAAATGCTGGCAGTAAAACTAGCAATCCAGAATTTCAGACCATTCCTCAAAGAAGGCCATTTGATGATAAGGACAGACAACACCACAGTCATGTGGTACATCAACAAACAGGGAGGCACACATTCATACCCCCTATGCAGAATGACTCTGGACCTATGGAATATGGCTCTGAGCTACAACATTCAGTTACAGGCAATATTTGTACCGGGAAAAGAAAACATCCTAGCAGACATGTTAAGCAGAACAACCTTGGATGCTCACGAATGGATGCTACACCCGGACATCTTCAAGGCCATCACACAGAAATGGGGAATGCCACAAATAGACCTATTCGCATCCCCACTCAATCACCAGCTCAAGAAATTCTGCACAAGGACATACCACCCACTTGCATGGAAGGTGGACTCTCTATCCTTCAATTGGAAAGGCCTGACAGCATATGCATTTCCACCTCTTCCCTTGATGCACAAGGTACTACTGAAAATCAGAGAGGAGCGTCCAAGGATAATTCTGATAGCTCCAAATTGGCCAAGACAACACTGGTATCCATTGCTGAGGAGCATGTCTCGGAACAGAATGTGGACACTACCCCCTGATGCCTTTGATGTTAACTCAGAACAACTACAACATCCTGCATCCAAATCTAAAAACTCTACAACTGACTGCCTGGAACATTACATAACAGCAACTAACCCAGATTTATCCCAAAGGGTTAAAGACATTATCCTGGAGGCCCGCAGACCTTCGACAAGAAGGAACTATGCAGGGAAATGGAAAAGGTTTCTCATTTGGAGCACTGAAAGAGGAAAAGATGTGTCAAAGGTAGATATTGCCAACATCCTGGAGTACTTGGCAGAGCTTCTCCATACAGGCCTGTCCTATTCCTCCATCAAGATACATGCATCAGCTATTTCTGCAGAATACAGCTTGATCCCCTGTCTTCTCACATCCTCTACTCAGGCAGTTCCTCAGAGGAATCAAGAATGTAAAACCTCCTAGGAAACCACCATTACCAGCATGGGACTTGAACTTTGTGCTAGAAAAATTGACACTCCCTCCATTCGAACCAGCAGCAACAGCAGATCTTCAACACCTATCCTGGAAAACTGCTTTCCTACTGGCAATTACCTCAGCAAGAAGGGTTTCGGAACTACAGGCCTTAATGGCAGTACAACCCTTCCTAATCTTCCATCAAGATAGAGTATCCATGAGAACTAATCCTACATTTATGCCTAAGGTGGTATCCAGAGTGTCTCTAAACCAGGCAATCCACCCACCTACCTTCTTTCCCAATCCACAGAAGAGGGGGGAAAGACTGCTGCATACCTTGGATGTACATAGACAGTTGCGCTACTACCTGGACAGAACCAAGGGCAATAGAAAAACTGACCAGCTTCTAGTAGCCTATGCAACAGGAAGGGAAGGAAAAGCACTCTCCAAACAGACAATCTCTAAGTGGATAGGAAATTGCATAAGATTCTGTTACTCCTACCATGGAAAGCCAATTCCACAGAACATAAGACCTCACTCTACAAGGGCTACAGCCACTACCACAGCTTTCTTACGAGGAGTGGCTACCAAGGACATTATTGAGGCGGCTATTTGGACCTCCGTGCATACATTTGCCAAGCATTATAACTTACCTCTATACTCTAGATCCCGAGCAGGGTTTGCCACTGCTGTACTGCAAGGGATCCTAACTACACCATAATTCTATTTCCTCATCCCCTAGTTTGGCTATGGTATTCTACCCATTTGTTATGACTGCAGATGCATCCTTGAAGGACATAGTACAGTTTTGTACCTACCATAAATGTAGATGTCCGAACAGGATAGCATCTGCAGTCAGGATTACCCACCCTCCTTCCCCTCTGTGGTACTCCTAGGGTATTTACCCTCCTAATAGCTAGCTGGGGGGGGGATCTCTTATGGTGTATTTGTTTGTATATATGTCCATACATGCTTATTTTTTGTGTTTGCCTTCTACTTTTTTGGAAACATTGGCATTCATCCAAAAGTTAGCTCTCCAAGAGGGCAACTGGCATCTGGGGCAAGAAACACTGAGGAAAATGGCGTCGGCTGATGCCTTTATACCCAAAGACCAGCAGAGATGACGTCGGGTGAAGTGCGACACCAGCCGAGGCCAGACCCAGACTTTGGAATCCGTCCGACCGAAGGGCTGCCTGACGACAGGACAACCCATTTCTTATGACTGCAGATGCTATCCTGTTCGGACATCTACATTTATGGTAGGTACAAAACTGTACTTTCTACTGAGTTAAACCTTCTAGGCTGTCTGGTAGTTGTAGTCCAAGGTACAGGCTTTGAGTCCCTCCACCATCATCGGACCACTGTATGACTGTAATAAAGTCATGTAACAAAACAGTGCTTCTACATTACCCCTCAGAAGGGCACTCCTGTCCACTGGGCTTACCTGGTTACTTGATGTACAAAAAGTTAAAAAAATAAGGAGGTATTTCAAAGTAGCAGCAATCATTCTGAAATTGAATGCTGTCATTAGTAAGTCAACAGAAATGTAAATGGATCCTGAAAATCATGATGTAGAGAAAAGCAAATCCATCTGCATTGCATAGGAAATACACACAACCTATATGTTTATTCTGAGATCATAAGGTGCCATACTTACTAACCATATTGGAAACAAGCCATGTAGCTTTAAACGTCAACATTTTTAAATGCAAGCACTAAAATGATGCCTCCTGACCACATCAAATAAACCTGGCAACAGGAAGAACCCAAAATAGATGTGCACTCATGCTTTTCTTGAAACCAAGACAGTGACCCATCCCAGAACCTTTGGTAACCAACTAGAGCTGCATGATATCATCTGGAGGCATGCCTCAACAAATCACCTATTCTCTGGGTATCCACAGCTGTAAGTGTTCAACCTTTATGTCCATGTTGCAGTAACCTAAGTAATCTGGCTTATATCCTACCAAGGATGTAACAAACTGGCCAGCTTTCAAATAGTCAGGGGACCTTCCATGCTTCATAACTGCTGTGAGGCTCAAGAAGAGATGCACAACAGTAGTGGTTAGGGTGCCAAAAGCCTGAGAGTTTTCTGTCCCTTGAAGTGTGTTCCCTCTGCAGGCTTCATGGAACTGACAACTGGCTAGTGTTCCTTCAAGTCTCTGCAGGTAATTGCCCTTCTAGGGGAAAAAACATCCCATTAATCTCAATAAAACTATGCTATTCCTTTTATAAAAATGTAATTTATTGTAGGGAGTACATATTTTTTATGGAATGTTGTTGAGAAGATTTTGTTGGAGAATACTTGTGTGAACATTCTATGTGTCTGTTTTTTGTGTGTATATATATATATATATATATATATATATGTGTGTGTGTGTGTGTGTGTATGCATATAATTTTTGGTGATTTTTTTTTCTCTACATGTTTATGTACAGTATTATGTGGAGCAGGATTTTGTGATTGTGGGGATCGTCACTGAAATTTTTACCTCAAAACATTACACGTGCTGTTGTCCTATCTCGCCTTCATTCTTGCTAGGTTGGGGTTGAATCCGATCCTTGGAGCCATCTCTGCCTTTATTTTCAAGCTCGAGGCTCTCTGCCAGCTCGTGGCTATATCCCTATCCCAGCATGCACTAGAACCATCACCAGATCTCGTTTGCCACTAAACAAGATCGGGTGTCCATCTACTAGCTCTGGCTAAGTATTATCTTTTTTATAGCTTTAACTGCAAATTTAAGAGTTGTGTATATTTTTTTCTAAATTTATACATTTGACTGTGTCTACTAGTTGCTAGATATTTCCACTGTTTGGGCTGTTTTTTTATATTGGCCATTGTCTTTTGTTAGGCCTTGTATCCTCTTCCCGGCTGTTAATTTGGAATCAAAACAGTTAAATAGCCCATTTAAGTTAGAGGACTTTTAAGTCTACTGTTTTTGCCCTTTCTCTTCTCTGTTGTTGTCAGTGCCTCTGTCCATAATAGTATTACAATTCATTTAATTTAGAGAATTGTAATACAGCCCTTTTAAGTTAGAAGGCTTTGTCTTTGTCACCTCTGTTATGCTTAGTTAGGGGCCCGTTTAAGGTAGAGGGCTTTGTCTCTGTTTTTTCCATTGTCGTGTTCCATTTTTTCCTCATAGCTTGACTAATTTAAGTTAGAGGGTCCAGCCTGTTTATATTTAAAAAAAAAAGTTTCTGTCCTTTTTTTTGTAGCTGTTGCTCTAAAAATGTCTAGCAAGAATCAAAACCAATGGGGTTCAAGAAGTGTGATAAATGTAAAAAAATGCCCCTTCGTGATAAACACACACTTTGTGTTTATTGTCTTGATGCTGTCCATCTTCAGGAGTTGTGCTCCATTTGTCATGCTTTCAATCATAGAGCACTCCTGGAGAGGAAAAAACAAATTGATCTTGAAATGTCTTCTAAAAACTCCCTTCTTAGAGGCACTGGAAAAAGGTCCAGATTCATCCTAGTCTGACAAATCTCCCTCTTCTAAGTCTGATAAATCAGACCAATCTGGAAAGAGGTCTTCCCCTTCTACTTTGTTGGAACCGACACAGTAAAAATCAAGACTATCCTCCTCAGACCCAAAGGCTACTGGATCCGACAAGGCTTCATCGGCTCCAACACCTTCCTGCTCTGTGCCGGTTGAGCCTGAACTTAGGAGCCAGTCTCCAACCTTGGAACCCATCTCCCCTACATTGAGATCTCCTATTCTACAAAGAACAAAATCCCCCACCTCCTCGACTCAGTCTTCTAGGAGTCTTTCATAAGATGACGTGGATCGGGTGATACAGAGGCTTTTTCAGACACTGGCACTGGCCAGATTACTGTTGGATCTGATCCCCAGGGCTTCAGTTCCTATGACATCCACTCCTCTGCTCCAACCCCTGGCTTCAGAGTCGAAAGGTCCGGAGCTGGTCTTAGTGGAACTGTCAGATGCGAGACCCACCACAGGTTCTACGGATCCAACCATGGCTTGGACATCCTCTGCTTCATCGGAGTTGGAGGAGTCTAAGAGCTGACACACTCCAGTCGGATCCAGGGAGGGAGAGTCAGATTAGACAGCTGTTGGATCTGATTTTGCCTATCTGGGCTTCGGCTTGACTACGTTTGGCTCCTACCTCAGCCTTGAGTCCATCATCTTTGCTTCCAGGGGGTCCCTCTGCTTCTTCGGATCCAGGGATATCCTTGGATCAGGGACTGGGAGGCTTTTGAGGTAATGAAGAGGGTGCTGTCTCTGCAGACTGGTCCACTGTCCTCTCTGGATATTTCTCCCCCTAAAGCTTCGGTGCCTGCCTCTATTGCCCTGCATCCACAGGGACGCAGAGATTCTATGCCTCAGGATGCCCCACAGGGCACCCCCCACTCTTCCAAAAACCCCCAGAGTATCCTTCTGGGGAGGTCCCATGGAAAAGACTGTGCAAGAGGAACCACTTAGACTCCCCAGACGAGTCTATCACTTCTGATACAGACCTTGATGAAGCTGAAGGGTCCCCATGGTCAGGAAATGCTAAAGCAGATAGGTGGATGGAAGTCCACCAGCCCTTCGACAGAGGAGTCTGTATACCTGAAGGTTTTCGGATCCCACCCTTCCACCTCTTGGGTGTGTCTGCCTTTCGATGAACTTTTGGAATTGGTTTCCTGAAAGGCATGAGAGTCCCCAGATTCCATGGAACCTGTTCCTAGGAGGCCAAACAAATTTATTATATCCCCCCTCGGACAAGGCTTTTCTAACCAAAGGCATCCCAGTAGATGCTATGGTTGTGGCAGTGGCCACTAAGAAGGAACTGAGAGACATATTCTGCCCATCCTCCGAACAAGGAGTCTCAGTCTGTGAACAGATATGGAAAGTACTTTTTTCTTTAGCTGCTTTTTCTCTTAGATCGCTGAACTACCTCATTCATTTTATGAGACTGCAAAGGGATCTCCTGAAAAAGCTAGGAGATATCCTCCAAGGTTCAGTAGCTGAAGGGGGTTGCTGACAAAGTATCTTCTCAGCTTACTACCTTAAATTCAATTACCAACACCTCCATGAGACTTATCTACTATGCAGCTGATGGGGTGAGTAGAGCAGCTGGTTCTGGAATTTCCCTAAGTAGACATTCCTGGATGCGCTTATGTGACTTCGCGAAACCCTTAAGTCTTCCTTTGTAAATGCCGCATTTGACAGCTCGTCCTTATTCAGCCTAAGGTAAAGGACACACTCACCAGGTGTGAACAGGAAGGAAAGATTCTGCCATAGGAGTCGGTTTTTCCATGCCTACTAGACCTTATCCCAAAGGTCAGAGAGGTAGTGGTAAAATGTGGTTGTGGAAATCACAGAGATCTTTTAGGACATACGTGGGGAAAGTAATAATGGAAGACACCGACCTCGTGGCAGAAGGGGTCTGCAAAATCAGAGCAACAGAGAATCCTTATTTGGTAGGCCCTTTCAGCACTCCTGAATGGAAACCCGATTGTTCAGCTCTGGAGGCAGTCGGGGATCACTTATCTTTGTATCCAGAAGCCTGGGAACAAGTGACAAAAGACAAATGGGTACAAAGCATCATATTCAGAGGTTACACCATCCCTTTTTCCCTTCTTGTCCCAAAGATAAAAAAATTTCCAGATGTTCCACCCAGTCAAAAGGAATAGGCAACTCTAGAAATTCAAAAGTTGCTAGAAAAAAGTAATTCAAGAAGTCCCTGCAGACCAAGTAGGATCTGGAACTTACTCAGGATTCTTTTTAGTTCCAACGAAAACAGGGGACTGGAGACCAGTTCTGGATCTCAGCATTCTAAACAGATCAATAAAAAAGACCAAGTTCTGGATGGTGGCACTGCAGTCGATACTCCCATTCGTGGGAAAAGGCAATTGGATGTGCTCTGTAGATCTCCAGGATGCGTGCTACCACATAAACTGGACAGGCGATCCAGGAGACACCTGCGCTTTTGGCTGGGAGCCAGTCATTACCAATTTCGAGCTCTGCCCTTTGGCCTCACTACAGTCCCCATAGTGTTCACCAAATGTATGGCAGTAGTAGCAGCTCACTTGTGATGTGTAGGATTCCGGGTGTTTCTATACTTAGACTGGCTCTTGTCCGCCGCCATCAGGCATCTGCTAATAAAAGTAAGGGATGCAGCCTTGAAACTCTGCTCCCACCAAGGGATTGCAATAAATTACAAAAAATATGCCTTAGTGCCTTCTCAGCATGTGGTATTCATAGAGGCAGAATTAGACTGAACACAAATGACAGTGATACTTCCACCAGAAAAGATCCAAGTTCTATGACATCAGGTGATGTACCTTTTAAGAAGGAAAAGGCCAAGGCAAAGATGGTCCTAAAGGCTCTTGGAATCATGGCAGCAGTGATGGTGTTAATTCCCCTACCACGTCTGGATATAACAATTCTTCAGTGGTTGCTGTCCACTCAGTGGCCGATGCAAGAACTGCCTATGTCTCACAAAATGATCATAACAGAAACCTGCAAGAAGGATCTTCAATGGTGGCTTCACTCCACTCAAGTGACTGTAGGTCAACCGTTTGTTCTCTCCCAACCAGTGGCCATGGTGACCACAGACGCCTCTCAGATGGGGGGACATTATCTGGGAAAGACAGTCCAAGGCAACTGGCAGGATCAAGAGGCCCACTGGCACATCAGTGTTGTAGAGATAAGAGATCTTCAATGGTGACTTCACTCCACTCAAGTGACTGTAGGTCAACCGTTTGTTCTCCCCCAACCAGTGGCCATGGTGACCACAGAAGCCTCTCAGATGGGGGGACATTATCTGGGAAAGACAGTCCAAGGCAACTGGCAGGATCAAGAGGCCCACTGGCACATCAGTGTTGTAGAGATAAGAGCGGTGCTTTTAGCATTGCAAGCATTCCAGGATTCTCTTCCACTGGGAACTATTGCAATCTAGGCAGACATTTCAGTTGTTTGGTATACAAACAAACAAGGAGGAACCAGATCTTACCCCGATTATCAAGAGGCCCCTGAGAGCATGGCAATGGGCAACCTCCTCCCAACGTTTTCTGATAGCAAAGAACATCCCGGGGAAATCCAGTGTTATAGCAGACAAGCTAAGCAGAGCAATTTTGATGCCTCACAAGTAGTCCCTGAAACAGGAAATAGAGGAAAAAATGTTTCTGAAAATGGGGCCAGCCTTGCTGCGACCTCTTTGCGACATCTGTGAATGCTAAATGCAGCAGCTACTTTGCCCTCATCCCCCTACTGGGAGAGTCCCTAAGGGATGCACTAGTTCACGATTGTCCCCCAGGCCTCATCTATGCTTTTCCTCCCCTTCCTCTAATTCCCAAAGTCGTTCAGAAAGCCAATCCTTTGGGAAGGGACTTGATAACTCATCATTCTGCACTGGCCTCACCAAATCTGGTCCCCTTCCTGTGGACTCGTCTTCGGGAGGAGCCATGTATTCTGGACCCAGTACCAGATATTTTGACTCATGTCAAGAATGCTCCACCCATCTCTTCAGACCCTCAAACTTGACAGCATGGCTGCTCCAATTCCAATGATAACCAGGTTTTCAACCCTTTTATCTTCAGTTAAACATATTATAATCTCTTCTCATAAGGCTTCAGCTCGGAAGATTTATAAAAGCAAATGGAAAAGATTCTCCTTTTGGGTGACCCAAAACAATGTCGATCCTTTTTCTGCTTCCATTAGTTTCATTCTGGATTTTCTAGCACATCTTTTCAATGATGGTGCAGTTGCAGATACTATTATTGTTCAGCTAGCAGCGATCTTGAATTGTCACTTGAGATACTCTGGCTCCAACATAATGTCTCAAACAATGCAAAGTTTTTCTCAAAGGTACTTTGTTATTAAGACCACCTGTCAGAGAAGCTCCCGCACCATGAGACCTAAATTTCATCCTAGCCCCCGTAGTTTTTCCTCTGTTTGAACCAGCATCTTCTTGCGAATTAAAGTTTTTGACCTGGCAAACCATTTTCTTGATGGCAATTACCTCTGCTAGAAGGGTGTCAGAGTTGCAAGCTTTGTCCATATAAAGCCCCCATATTTGCTTTTCCATAGAGACAGGGTGTCTTGGCAAACAAACCCCTCCTTTTTACCTAAGGTGGTTTCAGAGTCAAATTTGAACCAAACTATAGAATTACCAGTTTTTTTTCCAAGTTATGAAAACAAGGCAGAATACTTGTTACATCAACTGGATGTACATAGTTACATTTTTACCTACACAGAACTACAAAATTCAGAAAATCTGATTAGTTATTGGTTTATTTTTCAGATTCAAAGAAAGGATCCCCTGTATCTTAAGTTATGCTTTCTAAATTGCTTTCAGATTGTATAACCTTTATCTACAAGTCTCAAAATAAAGAACTTACAAAAAAAGTTTAGGCCCATTCTACAAGAGCCATTGCAGCTTCTTCAGCCAAAAAAGTTAAGACCCATTCTACAAGAGCCATTGCAACTTCTTCAGCCTTTCTGCCTAAGCTACTAATTGATACCATTTGTGCTGCAGCAACATGGGCTCAACCACATACTTTTGCCACCATTACAAAGTTGTTTTGGCCTCCAGGAATAGTCTCTTTTGGATCCTTGGTTTTGAGGAATATTCTCCCATGAGCCACCTGAGATTCAGTGTGCTAGGGACGCTGTCCCAACCTAGTAAGAATGAAGGCGAGATAGGACAGCATCACTTAAAGAAGTTATGTTCTCACCATAACGTTCTAGGTGTGTTGTCCATCTTTGCCTGCATTCTTACATCCCACTCTGCTTCCTTCCCCCTTCCCTTCTTTTACTCCTAGAAGACTGGGTCTTTACAAATTGGACTACCTTGACCTCTGACTTTCTTCGTCAGCCTCTAGATACTTCATTGTAATACTAATAACTTCATAATTAGGGCAAACAAGATCTAGGGATGGTTCTAGTGCATGCTGGGATAGGGATATAGCCACGAGCTGGCAGAGGGCCTCGAGCTTGAAAATAAAGGCCGAGACAGATCCGAGGATTGGATCCGAACCCAACATAGTATGAATGAAGGCGAAGATGGGCAACACACATATGGAACATTGTGGTGTGTTCATAACTTCTCTTTTTTCTTGTCAGGAGTTTTACTAACTCAACCAGGCTGAGCTACCTGCCTTCAGTCTTGCTGTTTCACAGCTAAGCTATGGTGGAGCAATTATCAGTCTCCGTGGTTCTTCATTTTCTTATCCATAAGAAAAAGAACCTTTGCCAGGAGTATGGGTGTCAAGCTGACTCCCTCATTGCCTCCATCGCTAATGGCGGACTCTGCTGTGGCCAAACCTGGTTCCCTGGACTATTTATTGATGGTTTTTGGTCTCTCTGGTGTAGCTCCTTTGGAATCCACTAACAACTGAGAGATAAGCACTTCCTTCTGGCAGTATGGTTTTTCTCACCAGACAAAGGAGAGCCACTCTTGTTGGTCTTAGGGAAAGGAGCAAGTGAAGGTTTACCACATACTAGGGCTAAGATGTCTGATTCCCAGGCTAGTGCCCCTGACGTGGTTTAGTCTTTTTCCAGGTAGTCTCCTAGGAAAAGAAACAAGAGTGAAAAATATCTTCTCTCCTGTTACTTTAACTACTGACAGGGAAGACTGACTTGGATTTACAAAGTTATCGCTTTCTGCATATAATGCTTTAAATCCTTTTCAATTGTTGCCGTCAAACAAGGAAAAGATAAAAGATTTCCATCACATTATGAAATTGATTCCCTGTCAGAAGAGTAGTGAATAGAAGGGGGTATGCTTATTCACTAAAGTCTCCTCAAGCTGAAGATTCTGATTCTGAAGAAAGTGTTTCTGCTGGTTTCCCCTCCAGAAGAGTTTTTTTCTGAAACATGAGAGAGGTATTTTGCTGAGAAGAGACTGAAATCCCTACCTCCCAGCAAAAGTGTCAAGATTTCTTACAACTGGATTTTTCTTAGATTGTATCTATCCGTCTTTTTATCAACTGTGGAGTGTGTGTTCTCAACAACAAAATGCCTGACTGCCACCCTCCTGATTCCAAAAAGTCTGAGAGCAAATCAAAGTTAAAAATGTATATACAAGGTCAAGAAAAAAATGTCCTTCCTGTTCAGGGCCTTTTTTAATAAGCAGAATAAGCAGTCTCAGCAAAGTTGTAACAAACAGAATTTTAAAAGCAATGGTAAAGAGACACTGAGAAAGTGGGAGCCTCTCAGAACCATGGGCAGTCCAAAAAGTCAGAATATGACTACTTGGCTCTACAAGATCACCCTCCACCCTGACAATCCTTTAAATCCCTCCCTCAGTCTAAGTAGTGGTACAAGTGGTGATGGAAATCATTTCTTCATTTCAGGGGATTCCTCCCCATCCTTGAAAACAAAAATATTCCTGTTTTGAGCAAATGTTGCAGCAGGGTGTCGTAGAACTTATGCCATCAGATAGGCAAAGGTTTTTATTCAGGGATTTTTCTCATGCCAAAGAAAAGGTGAACTTGAAGACCAATCCTACAGACCTCCTCTATCAAGCTGTTTGCCAAGGTCCCAAAAATCAAAATGTTATCTCCCCTCCCCCCAATTCTTCCAAAATTCAAAACCAGCATGGAACAACTTGAATACAAACAGAAAAACAGTTCTACTGAAACCACAAACTGGAGTCTTACTCTGGATAAGGATTAAGCTCTTTTTTTTTTCTTTAATAACGTACAATAGAACTTCTTCAGAATTTTGTTACCACTCTTATTGTACCTCTGCTTCATGGTAACCTAAACTCAAAAGATGTTTGTCATCACACAATAATTTGCACATAATTCAGACCTTTTTTAAAGGTTTTCTCTGTCCGGCTTACATTATCAGTTCTCCTTCTCACCCTTTGGTGTCTCTGCTACACCAAAGGTATTTACAAAGTGTCTGGCTCCAGTAATTGCTTACTGCAGACTTCAAAGCATTCACATCTTTCTGTATTTGGATGATCTTATATTTGCAGACTTTTTTTCCTAGTTGTCAAGATCAAGAAGCTACTGCTCAGTCTTAGGGTTTCAAATGATTTTACAGAAATAAGGTTTCATCCCTTCCCAGAGAGTATTTTTTTCTGGGATATCTTCTGGACACTGTCCCAGGAAAATCTTTTCTTCCTTTGGATAAAGTAGAACAGTACAAAGAAATCATCCTGAGCTTTTCCAACCTATCTGACATGAGCCATTTCTCAAGATTCTGGGTTTCATGGATTCTGTGATTATCATGATTCCTTTTGTCAGACTTCACATGAGGAAAAATTCAGTGGTACTTCAGATCTGTTTAATCTCAGCATCAACACTGTTTATCTTCTCAGATTTCAGTCCTGGAATTTGTGAAAAAGGTTGCGTGGTGGTTTGTGGATCAGTTCTCTCTCATCCTAGGTCTCCCTTTTCAGGGTTGCCAGACGTCCCTATTTGAGCGGGGCTGTCCTGCGATCAACAGCCCAATCCCGAGTCCCACTCTGCCGGTTAAAATCAGGGCAAGCCTCCACTTTTTTTTTTTTTTTTTTTTTTTTGTTTTGTTTTTTTTTTTGATTGGCCCATATGCCGGTAATATGAGCCAATCAAAAAAATTGCAAAATGGAGCTACTGCTGTTTAATGCAGAAGATTGGCCTGTATGCCAGTATACAAGCCAATCAAAAAAGTCACAAAATGGAGCTACTGTTGTTTAATGTGGACCTGCACTTCCGCATTAAACATCAGTATCTCCATTTTGCGATTTTTTTTTGATTGGCTCTTATACGGGCCAATCAAAAATTACCAAACACACAGAGCTACATGTCTTTAATGCGGAACTACGATGTTCTGCATTAAAGACCTTTTTTTTGGGGGGGGGGGGTCTTCACTTAGTGTGAAAGACCTTTTTTGTGTGTCCCTATCTGGCTCATCAGAAATCTGGCAATCCTGCCCCCTTTCTTCCTTCTGCGTCCTCTTCAGTCTGTCACAACAGATGCTTCAGACTTGTCTTCTGGGGGCTGTATTCATAGGGGTGAAAGTGCAAGGTCTGTAAAACAAGCAGGACAGAAAAAAGTACATAAATGTCAGAGGTGATAGCAGTAGTCAGTGCTTTAGAAGACTTAAATAATCTCTGGTCCATACGACCTCTGCAAAGGATCACAGACACCCCCACAGTGATGTGGTATTATTAAACAGTAGTGTATCAGATTTGACCATCCTTGCAAATGTGTTGTAATGGCCAAAGAGGTCGCAACTTTGCTTAGTTTGACTTTTCAGGTTTTGTACATTCCATCAGAGCAAACAAACTAAGCAGAGCCAGGACAGGCCCTCACAAATGGAAACTACACCCAGGAATTGATGCAGCTGTGTGGATTATCTCAAATAGATAGGTTTAGCTCCTTTCAAGACAGAGAGATTTTGCTCCAGGATTCCTAGAAGATAGATGCCTTATCATCCCCTTGGATGGAAATCTTCCCCAATACTTTTTCACCCTTTCAGAGTTTTAATACCCTTTTTTTGTGAGGGCATGCAACTGGTACTAAAGGAGGAGAATAAAAAAACTGCTAATAGAAAATTGCATATGTGCAATTGGAAAGGAATTTTTGGTTGGTGCTACACTAAGATCCAGGACCATTTCAAGGCCCAGTTGCCTCTTGTTCTAGATTATTTTGTCAATTGTTATACACTGGCCTTTCGTACTCCTTTGTGAATATTCAAATTCTTAGCTGTTACAGCTTGTCTGCCCTTAGATTCTTCCCCTTTCTTCCTGTCCTAAAGTCGAGCAGTTTTTGAAAGGGATTTTGCATATCTGTCTGCCTAAAAAATCTGTAGCTTCCACTTGGGATCTTAAATTTGTGCTTGAAAAACTACTACTACTTCCATTTGAACTAGCTTATCAAGCTGATTTGAGGTTCTTGACTTGGAAAACTGTTACTGCTCTGACTTCTGCAAGAAGAGTATCTGAGCTACAAGCTCTTATGGTGAGTTAACCCTGTCTCATTTTCCACAAGAACAGTTTTTCTTTGGGAGTAGCTCTTTTTTACTCCTAAACTGGCTTCAGGAGTTACAGTGATCCCATCTATTAATCTCCTGTATTCTTCCCAGAACTGAAGAACAAGGGTGAAAGAATCTTGCATACTCTGAATGCCCATATGTAGCTCAGTTACTTCTTGGACAGAACAAAATCTTTTAGGAAGACCAATCAGCAGTTTTTCTCCTTTGAAGGTTAAGAAAAAAAATAACCAGTGTCAAAGCAGACAATTTCTAGATGGTTGCTTCATGATATTTCTTTTTGCTATTCTCACTATAACAAGCCACTTCCAGGCATGTCTTCTTAGAAAGGGTTGGACTCCAAAAGTATTGTAGAAACAGTGACATGGTCCTCTGTACATGCTTTCACAAAGCATTACTAATGGGATAAGGAATAAGCTTTGCTAGAATCATTCTCTAGAGGCTCCCCAGTTTTTAAATTTCTTTCACCTTCTTAGATAATCCAAAGATAATGCTAATCTATGCAAATAGCTTAAGCTATAGCGATAACAATCGAGTGTTGAATATAGTAATGCTATGTAAGTAAATGTACCATAACAGTAGATATTTTAATAGATCACTTCCCATGTTCTTTTTAGGGGTGTGGATGTATATACTTATGTATGTGTGTTCAGTCTTCCTTCCCTTGCATTTGCGTTCAGTGCTGTAACCTCGCTTCTTGAGGCAAGAAGTCTCTGTAGCTTTTGACACCCTAACCACTGACCTTATCCTTCTCTCCTCGAACTCCTTAGTAGTTAGGGCTCTTGGATGGTGCCCTTAAGCTTTGAAGGCTGTCAAACTATATCACATGCAGGTACTTCCTAAGACACAAAAAAAGCTCTTCAGATTCCTGTAGGTGTTTAAAAGTTTCACCCTCCCCAAACATGTACTTAAATTGGCTAATGTATGAAGAAGTACATTGATGTTCTACCATTGATTTTCAGTGAGCTACATATGTTCATTTTCTTTTCTTTCTGCATTTAGTTTGTTTTTGCCTAAAATGGTACAAATTAACATTTTAAATACAGACCATTTTCAGACTTGGACAAAAATTAGACAATGGAAGATGAAGATCATGACATGTAACATTCCCTTGGCCTTGTTTGTATACTTTTTAAATTCCTTTCTTTATGCGTCCTTGTGTATGAACATCAAGTGGCTGTCTCCTCTTAAACCAGTTGATTCCTCATGTTGGTTCCCACCCTAGTTCTTGGTTGCTGTCCTACACTGGTCATCTTAGTGCCATTAAATGACTAGGAAAAGGGGTCTTCATTAGTGGCGTAGAGTAATCAAGGAAGATTTTATCTATCTTGCTCTTCCTAGTTGGCATTTTTACAATGACATGAACATAGTTCATCTTACATTTGCTTCTTTATGTAAGAAAAAAAAGGCCATGTGACAACCTGTTGATTTGTAAACTTGCATCTCCTACTAATTGCAGTATCACAAGCCACCATCTAGAGCCAGTAATTGGAAACCAACCTTCTGCTCCCCTCAAATGAGAGACCTAGCCATTGGTTACTTCACCTCAGTCTCACAGGCAGCTGTTTGCACTAGGGCTTGCAACCTAAACCCTGTACCAGCAGGGTAGTCTGGAGGAATGAGAACTATGCTAGGTGGAAGGTTATCTGTTATTTTGTATATTTATTTGAGAGGGAAATGCTGAGATGGAATATAAAAAAAAAGTAGCCAATGAAGTATATCTCGTCATGTTGCTAGAGGATTGCTTACAATTTGTGACATTTGTATCAGGACACTGTATAAGTTGGTGATTAGAAATTTGGTCAGGTATGAGACAATAATTAGTCCTGCACTAGTGAGCAGTAACATGAGAGCTATTTTTAAGTTAGCCATTATTTGCCCTGCAAAATGCATCCAGTTTATGAAATGAGGAGGAAAAAGGATTGGAAGACATACTCAGCCTAGGTGAGTTTGCTGTTTTTGATGGGAGCTAAGTATTATAAAAGAGACCATCATTCTCTTTACTGAGCCACAAGCTGAGCTTGACTACATATTTTCATTTGTATGAGGAAGAGAATAGTTTAGGAATGCTGTCTTACTTAAATGTTTAATTTTGCTTTCCTTCTTAGGCATTCAGCATCCAAATAGTTGTGTTTATTTAATTTGGGATGAGATTATTTGTCTTGCATAGGTATTTACAGTTAGAATTGTTGCTTCTTTATTTTATTTATTTACTTATTGAGAGAGTTTCTAATTAATTCCATATTCAAAGAAATCCAGTTGTTTAAGCATCCATTTTCAAGGTGCACAGTTCAAAATTGCTGTGGTAAAAGAACTGTAGTTAGAAAGAAAAAAAATATTTTTGTCATATTTTACCACTGATGCAGTACTACCAACTTGCATCACTGTGAGTGGTTAATATTATTTATATTTTATTTTTCTAGATCAAAGTAGCATGGTGGGAATTGCCCTACTGATGGCGGTTTCATTTTCAGCTCAAGCATCGATCTCCCTCAGTGCTCTTTGTGTTGTCATAATATTTTATTTTACATTTCGTTACCAGGAAAGTCCGACTGGACAACGAGTCCTTTTTCAGTGGAGGCCTGGGGAGAAAAGCTCCACATATAACACAGCATGATGCATACAATAGTATTTACAGATTAGACAAACATTTGAATGCTATACAAAATTAACATAGTAGATAGAGAAAAATTAGAACAGTTTTAGTAACTGACATTTGTCAGAGTACATTAAAACATGCTAGAATTCAAACAATACATTTTACAAAAGTTAGAGGAATATAGTTGGTTTTGCCAAGTAGTATGACATACTTAATTACAATTTATTTGCCTTTACACTGTTCTGTACATTCACTTAGGATGGGAATACTTTAAATTATTGTTTTCTTTGGGAATTTCTGAATAGTCTGTTTTTACTGTATTGCCTTGACACATGTCCTTTGCAGCCTTCTCGGTAGAATTTTAAGGATGCTGCCTTGTTACAGTATAAGACGGTGCCCATATTGAGACTTTCAATATGGCTGCACGCTGAGTAACAGCTTAATTTTAGTTCTCCCAGTGTGAAAACAGACACTCAGAAAAGACAGCCAGCGAATTTGTCTTTTTGACTAAATTTCAGTTACCGGCAAGTAAGTGCATTGTGCCTGGATGCCAGCAAAACAGAAGTTTAGAGAACCTAAAAATCAACCACAAAAAGTGAGGAGAAAATACTGGGTGGTAAGAATCCTACATTGTTTGGAAAAAAGCAGTTCAAGCTCTAGCTTTTGATGCAAGACATGACTTCCAGTAATTTAGAGGAAAAATAAAATAATTCAAATGTGCTCACAGCCGATAAAAATAAGCAAAACACTGAAGGTGTATATCAACTCAAATAACAAAAGGATGGGAAAAATGGAAGAAGCTTTTAAACAGATTTAGACAGGCTGATAAAACTGCAAAAGTCAGAGGTCAATGCAAATTAAAGGCTGGATGAGAATGAGACTTCTTAAGAAATCTTTCAAAAAATGGTAAAATTAGAGGACAGAGCATTTAGGAAAGCCTGAGATTTTCTGATGTATGAGAGAAACTGGAAGGAACAGACTGCATTAATACTGTGAAAGCACAAATAAACAACTGGATGGGTATTTTGAAACAGGAGTTGTTAATTGAAAGGGCAAATTGTGTGTATGGGCCAAACCTGGCCTTGAGAAAGCAGCCAAGACCTCTAGTAGTAAAGATGCAATCCTACCAGCAAAAAGTGATTCTGATGAAAATGTGGCAGAAGGATGAAGTGCTAAAAGTGGGAGACAGTAGACTGTGTGGAAAATGATTACTCACTGTACACTAGGCAGAAGAGGAGTAAATGTATCCCAGCAATCGGAGAAACGTCGAGAAGCAGGTGCAAGATTCAAACTGCTGTATCCAGCTATCTTCAGAATATTTTTTCCTGGAGAGTCATTTTTAGACACAGGACATGCTAAAAAGGAAATACAAAAATTTGTCTGAAAAAGTGATCCATCAAACAGAAGGGTATTCTGCTGCTTATTCTTCTGATGATAAAGTTCATAAAAAGACTATGCCATGAAACCTTTGCCAATGCTCCAAAGGCAAATGATTGAGAGAGATGGAAAAGCACAGGAGTTGACTAGAAGAACCAGGAGTCCATTGGAAATGAACCAGAGACTGGAGTTAGGAGACAGAGACCAACAGGAAGAAAACCAGCAACTTTGAAATTTGAATACAAATGTGGGATTACAAAGCATGAGTTACATTTGTGAAATATGGCAGAACAAGAAAACCTGGAAATGTTGGACTTTTTTTTACTTTGTTAAACTTGTAGGGGACACCAAAGCATTATGCTCTACTTCATGTCATTAAACGATGACCACACCCACAGACTGAAAAAAAACATGCTTACTTTGTCATGTCTTGATGTTTCCTACATTTTAATACCACTTTTGGACTCTGTATACTTTTTTAAATGTAATTCCAGAGTCTGCCCACGTGGAGTGCAGTATCTTGATTTTTTTTAGTCTACCTCTAGATATCCCACAGTGCAGAGTTTGGCTTTAAAATATTATATCATAGCCCCTAAGCTCCTGTCAGTGCATTGACTACATGTGTTTTCACATATACCCTGATTTAATTTAGTCCTTCAGGTTTAATTACTGTTTCTTGTTTTTCAGTGACTACTTAAAAGACAAACAGAACAGTGTTCTCAGTGCCTGTTACTTGTTTTTCTCCAATGGCCAGTTTCCATTCTTTTATTATGTGTGAGTTGTAGTCCTTAAACTCATCTCCTCTCCCTCTAAACATCTCCGTCAAAGTGGCAAAGGTAATTTGAGCTGTTTGCTGCTGTGATTGATGATTGTCCTGTTACCCTGTACTATCCACCTACCCACAGTGGGGCACTTATTTTTGCTGCACCATAGCCTCTTTTGCTTGTGAAAATTTAATCTTTACTACCAAAAAATTGGTAATACATTGTTTGGCAAACCTTCCAACTTCATTTTTCAGGGATTCCTGAGAAAGCAAAATTCTTAATTGTGTCACAAAGGCCATAAAATAAACATTTGCTTTTACATAGCACTGTGATGACCTTAAAATAAGACAGTTTGAATCAACATGCGTTTTCTACACAATAGTAGTGGAAGTGTAAACTGTCACGTTATTGACTTAGTAGTAGTCACCATTGATTACCTGAGAAGTTTTGAGGGACAGGTCAAAATGTAAGATTAAAACATCATAAGCATTCTGCAAAATCAGGGACATTTGAGATGTATGGTCCTGGACCACTTACTTCTTATTGTACTGTTGTCTGTATTTGCTTCCTGTAATGTGTATCTTGCAACTAGAGGATTTATCCATGTCGTCTACAATAATTTTCTTAAACCAATAAATCATTGTTGATGTATATTCTCAGTTTTATTTTTTACACATTTTAACTCAGTATGCACCCCTTCACTGTTTTGTTTCTGATTCCAGTCACTTCACTTTTTCATAGGTTCTGGATTATATGGGGGAGGCTGTGATGAGGAACCAGGGGTGGAAGCAGTGTGGGATGTGTATGGGAGATGAGCACCCTGGGTTTCCGGATATTGGCAAAGGCTCTTGCCACCCCCATAGTGCCTTTTTTAGACCAGGCTCAAATTCTAAACCCACCGCCCTAGAAAACAATAGTGGAAAAAAACTAAGGGTAATGCTGCTCAATGCCAGAAGTCTAAATCTCAAGATGCATGCCCTCGAAGCCCTCCTCAGTATGGAGAACATCGATGTCTGTGCTGTGACTGAAACCTGGTTCAAGGCTCCTGAGAGCACCCCGGCACTATCAGGTTTTACCTCATATCATGCGTTCCGGCCCCAAAACCTGGACCGTACCACAAAAGGAGGGGGTGTATCCATATTCATCAAGGATACCCACACCTCCAGGCTGGTGGCAACTCACGAAGCATCAGAGACCATTCAGGTGCAATTAACCATAGGCAAAACTGCTCTACAGTTTGTAGCATGTTACAGGCCACCCTCTCAAACTCAGGAACCCCACACAGCCTTCCTGAAGACACTGGAGAGTATAAATGTCTCTCCAAACACCATCATATTGGGTGACTTCAACTACCCAAACCTAGACTGGGAACATTACTCAAGCCCCAATACCCTAGCCCAAAGGTTCCTGGAGTTCATAAACTCAAATGCCATGGAACAACTTGTCACCATTCCCACAAGAGGTGAAAATATACTAGACCTGATCATCACAAACATGGGGACAAAATGCTCCACACCGGAAGTATATCCCTCATTGGTGAGATCAGACCATAAACTAATCTCACTGGAGATCCACATCCCGCCCCCACCCCCAACAAAAAAGACCACAGTGAAGAACTTCTCAAAAGCCAACTTCACACTTCTTAAGACTAGTGTGGTATCCTTCAAGGCCCCTGAGCCATTGGAAACCACAACCCACGCTGCTGAATCCCTTACAAATGCTTTCTGTGAGCACCTCCAGGATTGCATGGATCAAGCAATCCCAAATAAAATCAAGACCCTTTCCACCAAAGTCAAGCGCCCAATCTGGTGGACCCCAGCCATAAACAAACTTTACAACAAGAGGAGAAAGCTACTACAAGATAGAGCAAAATCCCTAAAAGGGAAGACATCTCTGATCAATACTAGTAAAAAACTACGATCACTCATAAAATCATCCAAGGCCAACTTTGAGAGAAAAATCGCCAAGGACAACTTTGAGAGAAAAATCGCCAAGGACTCAAAAGACAATCATAAGGCCTTCTTTAGCTATGTTAGAAATCTGGGTGGAAACTCCCAGATATGCTCAGAATTAGTCCAAAATGATACAAAAATCACTGAACCCACAGACATTGCAAACATACTGGCAGACAGGTTCAGTGAAAATTTCTCCCCCCCCCCCCAAAAGGAGAAATATCTATCCCAGCAGAGTGTAGCCTCCCAATCATCTCAAATGCCCAGGTGAGAGCTGCTCTCTCTAAAGCTAAAAACACAGCATCAATGGGACCGGATGGTGTCCCCGGCTGTGTGCTACACGAACTCAATGAGGAACTAAACCCACACATAAGGCTGCTGTTTAATCTTAGCCTTACCACAGGATACGTACCCAAAGAGTGGCGTACGGTAACTGTGGTCCCACTCTACAAAGGCGGTGCTTCTACGGACCCTGGTAATTACCGCCCCATAAGCTTAACAAGCCTGGTCTGCAAAGCTATGGAGAGGATCATAATGGAACTCATAAATAAAGACATAGGGGACCTACAGACCTTGGATCCTACCCAATTCGGCTTTGTCAAGGGCAGATCATGCCTCTTGAACTTGCTCAACTTTTTTGAAACAGTCACCAAGGCCATTGATGAGGGTAAGGCAGTTCACACAGCCTACCTTGACCTTGCAAAAGCTTTCGACACAATATCCCACTCGGGTATCATAAAAAGTCTCACCAGCTTAAATGTAAACCCATATGTCACAAGATGGGTTGCAAACTGGCTCAAGGACAGAACCCACAGGGTTAGAGTTGCTGGCACCATGTCAGACTCCAAGCCGGTCACAAGCGGTGTCCCACAGGGCTCAGTCCTGGGCCCCCTCTTGTTCGGCATCTACTTTTCAGAAGTGCAGGCAAACATAGGAGGATTGTGGCTGACAAAGTTTGCAGATGACTGCAAACTGGGCGCCATAGTTGAAAATCCATCAGACACAGATATCCTTCAGAGAGGTCTCATAGAAACGGATAACTGGTGCCAGAGCCATGGCCTTAAGCTAAACGCCAAAAAATGTATAGTCATACCCTTTGGTAAAAACAAGGTAACCCCAAGTTACCACATAGGTGGCAATCCATTAAGCACAGAAGAGGTTATCTCAGGGACCTGGGGACCCAAGTTGACAGTAACCTTTCTTTTGACACTCACATTGCCAAAGTGGTTAGGAGGACCTTCTACATTGCCCACCTGATTATGAAGGGATTCACATCCAGATCAAGGGAGGTCATTGTTCCCCTGTACTCTTCACTTATCAGACCAATGATTGAGTACAGTGCCCCATTCGGAATGTATCTTACCCGACACCTGCAGCAATTGGAAAGACCCCAAAAGTTCCTCACCAAAAGGATAAAGGGGCTCAAAAATATGCCATATGCTGCCCGACTGAAGAAACTCCAGCTCTATTCAGTCGCATACCATCTGCTCTGAGGTGACCTGTGCCTGACATACAAGGCCATGTCCAACCCGGAATTAATGGACATGCTCCACCTCAAAAAATCCAAATCCACCAGAGCCACAAGAGCAAGAGACTTAAACCTCAACACGGATATAAATAGGACGTGCTGGAGGGACAGATTCATCACCCAGAGACTCCCTATGCTGTGGAACAGAATCCCGGTCCATGTGAGACAGAGCACCTCTCTGGCTCTGTTCAAGAGGAATCTTGACCAGTGGATGGGAGATCGTAGGTTTACCCCGGGGATCATCTCTGTATCACTGCTGGACAGAGGCACGGCAAACTAATGGGTATAGTATTCTTCAACCTAAGGGGTGGTGAAAGCCACACAACTCTGGCTAGGCTTATAAATGCCCTATGGCAGATAGCCTAGTATGAACCTATGAACCTATGATTGGTAGCATGTTGCTTGGTGGGCCATAGGCATTATTTATTCCTTAGACTTTAAGTATACAGTGCATATTGAGCCAAAATCATCTGTAGTTAAACAGAACAACTAATTATACAACCTTTTTTCACAAAGCAGAGAAATGTGATAAAATTATGCTGTTTTAATTCCATGACAATGAATGCTTATCTGCATTCCTCATCAATGATACTAACTGTCTAGGCTTTTGATTTCTTCTGTGCCTTTGTTAGTTTTGTAACTGTGTATACACATGCTTTCTGCTATTTGTTTACACCTCCATTAGCACCTTTATGAGCCATTGTGTGTCTCTCTAGTGCAACAGTGAGTGTGTCTATCACTTGGTATAACCATTTACCTGTTGGTTGGGTGATGGACTGAACCAGTGCTGCAGATGTTCTTAATGTTTTGTACATTTTATTTTGCAGTTTATATTTCACTGTAACAATGTAATACTGAGGCAACTCTGTTTTGCTGCTTGAGTGGTACCGTGTTTAGTATTTTTTACGTAGTCTGTAATCTGCAGTTGTGGTTAGAGCTTGATTTTATTATAGACCTCATCAAAAATACACCATCTGTGTGAGAAATATTTGTTTACCAGGGTACTGCACTACTCAGTACTTCAGGATGAGACTGAATGAAATTCAAAACATTTCATAAGCAAAATAGATATGTAAGTAATAACATGAGTAGTTTAGATTAGACTGTATATGTACATTCTCATAAACAGAATATAACGGTACAATGTTTACATTAGTTTGGAAGCTGGATAAACCTTCAGTAACTTTTGGGAGCAGCCAAGAGTTGGAAAGGACAGAGGGATAATGTGTTATTTATTTAATTTTTTGGTGACCAGGTTACTCCCACTAGGATAGCAGTCTGCCTGCTGTGACATTGCATGGATGGTTTGTGCTGAACACCAGCACCTGTGTGAATAGATATCTATGGTACTGTCTGCCATAATATAACATTGATGCTTGTTAAAGACTGCCTTGGTAGTGAAGTCTAACAGCTACTCTGTCCTTGTAGTATAAGCAAAAGGCAAATCAGTATGATAGGGCAAAAGAGATAGTATATTGCAGTGTCAGCCCATGGTCTGTGTGATGATAGGAAGTACTACCAGCCATGCCATATGTAGAGCAGTGGATGTATGACTTGTGTCAACACAACTAGCTGGAATTTTGTAAAAATATGTATTTTGTATATCAAACTAATTTGTACAGATGCTTGTGCTGAAAATGTATTTGTGAGGTTTAGTTGTGTTAAAATGGATCAACAATGCACCCTGCTGGAATGAAGAAAAATGTACATGTATTACTGTAAATTAATTAAATGTGTATGCTTTAATAGAGGACACTGGGACAGCAAAGGTTAGCAGCTAGCTTACTTTAAGAAAAATAAGAGAAATGACATGAGCTGTTAAACCATTGAAAGGGCACCTCACATTGCTGAATAGGACCAGAAACGGTGGGTCTGGAAGAAGCCTTTATTCATTAGCTCAGTAAAAAGAGGGAAAGCCCCAGGCACTGCCATAAACATTTAAGATGTGTATTGTAGCCATCTATGCTAAATTCCTGTCTCAGCTTCAAAGGGGGTTACTATACGAACCTAGAGTTGGGTGACCAGATGAGGTCATTCTGCAACCCATCGTGGATATTATATTTTCCAGGGAGTAATCTCTGAGTATGGAGTATTCTGTTTTGGGGAACCTGACTAGAAAGACTGCTCACGTATTTCATTGTGCCTTGCTCTATCAAGTCATTCTTCAAGATTCAGTCAGGAATTTAGTGAAGCTTAGTTTGGATATTGTTTTTCTTTGTTTGTCCTGTTCATCAATGTTCTTTTCAATACTTCCTGTGATTTGAACTTTGTGGTTTACTGTGAATATTTATTTACTATTTTCTTGTTCTATTATTATTATTATTATTATTATTATTATTATTAATAAATATATTTAAACTTTTATTGTGGCTGGTCCTTGTTGAAAGTATTTAACCTTTGAGTGTGCTTATATTTATTTGGTGACACTGTGTGGAACACTGTAGAAGGCCTAGACATCTTGATCAACTACTACCATTTGTATTAGTGTTAATATTCCACAGTATAATTGGACATCCCTTGTAAATGGCCTTAGAGTAGCTGATTGTGTAGTGCCTGGTGGCAGTGATATAACTACCTACTAGTGATATACTCTGGGCAGAAGAGGACACAGCAGGTAAATCTCTGCCAGGCTTTCCTGTGTGTGTGTGTGTGTGTGTGTGTGTGAAATGAAAAGTCACAGTGTGTCTGTCAGCTACTTGGAGCAGGGACACCAAGCACAAGGCTTACAGAGAGGGTGCTGGAGGTGTTGGCTTGGACACTCTGCTAAAGGCCTAACCCTACAGCTGTACCAGTGGAGAGTCATACTGGGGACCAGATGCAGACAGATAAAGATGAATCCAGACCCTGGACTGAGTATGTTCCCTGTGTGCTCTTAAGGCGTAATCGTGCTTGATGCAGAGAGGTCTGCATCTGAAAATAGTGAGTGTATCCATTTGTATTCCAAGTGCACATCCCTCTCCAGTGTCAGTGGTGAGGATTCAGGCTCCTTGATTACTGGCCCAGCATGGGGACATCTTATATTGGTTGGCAGTGGTGGGACCATCACTCATCACATATTGGTGAGCAATGGTGTAGATATTAATTGAACTCCTGTAAGCAGTTGCCACTAAAAAGGTGTACTCTCAAGCAGCGACAAAGCAGACATTCAGAGTTTCATATCATAGTAGTTTTATTTATTTACTTTTTGTTAGCTTAGTTATGGAAAGCAGGCAAAAATGTCAGCAGAGGATTATGGCAAGCTGACAAGGAACCAGTTTGCTGAGATGTGCCAAGCCAAAGGACTGGTGCATGCTAGCCTGACGAAAGTGGAAATGATTGCAGCCTTAATCACAACTGCAGCACGGACCAGCAACCCGGAAAACAATTAGTCTGGCATTGGGGATCTACAGCTCTCAGAAACAAGTCCGTTCAACTTTTTCTCATAGGACTTAAAAATGCATCTGGAGTTAGAGACTTGAACTGGAGGCCAAACATTTGGAGCTAGAATCATCTGAGAGACTGCAGCGTTTAGAGGCTGAAGCAAAGGAGAAGCAGCGTCAACATGAGAGGGAGATGCTGACTCTTTGCCAGGGCTATTGAGGTAATGGAGAAGGGAATATCCAAACCGCAGAAGCAATAAAGGTCTGTACATTTCTGCCACAATTTACAGAGGGTGATAATTTTGATATTTATATTCATATATTTGAAAGGGTATGTAAACAGTATAATGTTGACCAAGGGCTCTGGGTATGGTTCCTGACCCCCATACTACATGATAAAGCTGCAACTGCTGCTTCTAAATTGTCTGATGCTGATTGCTTAAACTAAGATACTGTAATGTTTATTGGAATGTTTTAAGTTAACACCTGAAGCTTACAGAAAAAAGTTTCATGAGCACAGATGCAAGGCAGATGAAAGTGTATGTGATTATATTGCTGAACTAAGAGCACTTATTTAAGAACTTATTTTCATAGGTGGGTAAGTGGGTGTCATGTCACTACATCTCAAGGGCTGGCAGACCTTTTGGTGAGGGAACAAGTCCTCAGCACTTTGCCTGAGGACATGAGAATCTGGTTGGCAGACAGGGAATGCAATTCTGCAGATGAACTAGGGAAAAAAGAGAATCTCAACTTAGCAAACAGGGCAACACTGCACAGGAAAGGAATACCCAGTGCTGCACATGGATATAAGGGAACCCATGGTGAGCAGCCTAAACTGCCCCAACTGAGTCCACCAGTTAGAGGGAAAGCCACTAGTTCAGGTACACAGCCAGGATCAATAGTTAAATGTTTTAAATGTAACCAGTGGGGCCATGTAGCATATAGATTTCCATGGAGGAATGGGGGGGAGCCAGCAAGTGGGGGATAACACAATGCCAGTGGTAAGTCGTCCGGGGACAACAGGGTATCAGATTACCACCAGAGTCTGTATCCTATCTTGGTGGATGGAAAACAGGCTACTGCCAAGAGAGAGAGAGACAGCCTCTGATATAACCGCTGTGAAGCCTGCCATGGTAAGAGGAGCAGCACTTTCTTGGGCAGTCCACTGCAGTCAGAGCTTTAGGAGGGATCACATTCAAAATGCCTTTGACCAGGGTTAATCTTGAATGGGAGAATGGAACAGGAAGCAAGCAAACAGGTGTATTTGAGGATATCCTTGCAGATGTGTGTGATAGGGAATGATTTTGATGCAGTACCTTGTGTGCATGCAATGACACGTAGTCAAGCTTGGAGACAGGCATGTGGGTCTGGTAGCCTGGGGGAGTCCCAGACAGATTGCATCCCTGAAGCCAGGACTGGTGATGTGGCTAATTCAAGGAGGGAGCTACCCTGTAGCAGTGAGCCTGAAGATGAGCCACAGCTGCTTGTAGGTACTGATGTTCCCTTGGATAGGGTGACTGCAGGGGCAAAGGTGACTGGTAGTACCCAGGCTGACAGTGAGAAACTGCTGTCAGAAAGATACCAGACTTCCCATGAAAGGGATGCTGGGAAAAGTCACAAAGATAGAGCTGAGACAGGCTCAGCTGTCAGACTCTACATTACAAGGCTTGAGGGAGGTAGCTTAGGGAGGTGCCTGATTCTCAAGGACCACTGAGGGAGGGTTAGAAGGTGAGGTAATATAGCAGTTTGTAGTGACCAGAGCCTACCCTGTGGCACTTATAACCGTAGCCCATCATATTACTTTTGCTGATCATATGGGTATAAAGCATACCAAGAGATGTGATGTGTAGAACTTTTATTGGCCTGGGATTCCCAGGGATGTAACTGGGTACTGTAGGACCTGTGGGCAGAGCTAAAAGGTAGGCAAGGCAGGAGACAAGGTCAAAGCTCCTTTGATGCCTTTGCCTGTGATTGAGGGGCCATTTCAGAGGGAAGCTATGGACATTGTAGGGCCTATGACTACCCCAAATGCCACAGGGAAGAAGTATATCCTAATGGTAGTAGATTATGCTACTAGATACCCTGAGGCGGTGGCTGTGTCCTCCATCGAGGCAGAGAAGGTGGCAAATGCTTTGCTAGAGATTTTCAGCAGGGTAAGTTTCCCAAAAGAAATACTGACTGAAAGAGGTGCCAGTTTCATGTCAGACCTGTTGGCTTGCCTGTGGGGTGAAGCACCTAAAAACACCCTGCTGCCATCCCCAGACTAATGGTCTTGTGGAGAGGTTAAACTCTACACTAAAGACCATGCTACAGGTATTTGCAGACCAGTTTAAGAGAGAGTGGGACAAATTTGCCCCATCTGTTTGCTTACATAGAGGTACCACAAGAGTTCACAGGTTGTTCACCCTTTGAGTTGATGTATGGGCAGTGGGTGGGGGGACGTCTAAATTTGATTTGATGATGAGTTGAGAGTGAGTGGGATTCCCACAAGGAGTCTGTTGTGGCTTGTGACATATGTTCTAAACCTCAGGACAAGGCTCAGGGAGCATATGGGCTTGGCCCAAAAAAACCTGGCAGGAGCCCAACAGCCGAAAAAGGTCTGGTATGACAGGAATGCTCGAGCCAGAGTGTGTGATGTGGGGCAGCAGGTGATGGTTTTCATTCCTGTCAGTCACAGTAAGCTGCAGACAGCTTGGGAGGGACCATTCAAAGTGGTAAGGAAGGTCAGTGATGTTAACTACATTGTAAAACAGCTAGGCAGGAGTCAGGGGGACAAATTGTACAACTTTAAAATGATGAAGCCTTACCATGACAGGGAAGCCCTTGTGCTGAGTATTTGCAGTGGATGGCAGTAGGAGTCTGAGGGGGATCTGGTGACTGATCTCCTTAGCGAGGTTCGGACTGACACCTCAGTGGAAGGGGTAGAAATGTCCCAGTGGCTAACCTCTACTCAGGTTCAAGAAATCCAAGCAGTGTTACAGGAGTTGGGGATATGTTAACTGGAAAACCAGGGTGCACCACCATGTGGATACAGGGCCCCAAAGACCCATCAAGCAGGCCCTTTACAGGGTGCCTGAGCAAGACAGACAGACCCTGAGGGAAGAGATACAGGAGATGTTGGAACTGGGAGTAATCCATGAGTTCAACAGTCTCTGGGCCTCCCCAGTTGTGCTGATACCAAAGAATGATAGCAGCACCAGGTTCTGTGTGGACTGCAGAAGACTAAATAGTCACATAGAGTCAGATGCCCACCCCATGCCTAGGACAGTTGAGGCCTTAGAGAAGCTGGGTGGGGCTAAGTATCTGACCAAGAGCTAATGGCAGGTGCCTTTGATTCCCAATATCAGGGGGAGGTTAGCCTTTGTGACTCATTTTGGCTTGTATGAGTTCACAAAGATGCCCTTTGGGAAGAAAAGTGCCCCAGTAATTTCCAAAGGCTGGTAGATCATATCCTAACAGGAGCAGGAGATGATGCCATTATTTACCTGTATGATATTGCTATCTACAGGCATTCCTGGCAAGAGAACATTTCTGCATGTCAGGGCAGTGCTGGGCAGACTGCAAAGGGCAGGGTTGACCATTAGGCCCAGTAAGTGTCAGATGGATATAGCAGAGGTCTCCTACCTGGGATATAGAGTGGGGAGTGGTAATATCAGGCGAGAACCTGCCAAAGTGGAAGCCTTTCACTCATGGCCTGCCCCTGTTACAAAAAAGCAAGTGAGGGCATTCCTGGGGAAAGCTGGGTACTATAGAAAGTTTGTACCCAGTGATAATACAATGGCTGCTCCCCTCACAGACCTGACAAGGAAAAACAGGCCAGATAAGGTAATGTGAACCCCAGCATGTCGTCAGGCATTCAAGGAGCTTTGGAAGGACCCCCTGTGTTAGCCAGTCCAGATTACAGCAAAGAATTTGTTGTGCAGGTGGATGCTTCAAACCATGAGGGTGGAGGCTATACTTAGCCAGGTTTTCTCAGAGGGAGAAGAACACCCAGTGGTATATCTCAGCCGTAGACTCCAACCTAAGTTGGAATGTTACGCAGCTCTAGAAAACGTATATCTGGCCTTATCTGTATGGAAGAAAATTCACTGTAGTTACAGACCACAATTGCTTAACATGGCTACATAGAGCCACCCAGCAAAATGTCAAGTTATTAAGGTGAAACGTAGGATTGCATGCATATGACATGACAGTGCACCACCGTAATGGGGTCAGGAATGCCAACACAGATGGGTGCTCACAACATGAAATGGGGCAACATATTCCCAGATAGGCTTATTCCTCTCAAGCCACATTTCTCAAGGGTCACTTGAAAAACTATCTTGAGTCTTCAAAGGGGGGGGGTGAAGTGTGATGATAGGAGGTACTGCCAAAGGGGGGGGGGTGAAATGTGATGATAGGAGGTACTGCCAGCCATGCCAGATGTAGGGCAGTGGCTGTATGACTTGTGCCAACACAGCTAGCTGGAGTTTTGTAAATAATTGTATGTCATTTGTATGTCAAACTGATTTGCACAGATGCTTGTGCTGAAAATATATTTGAGGTTTGCTTGTGTTAAAATGCATCAACAGTGCACCCTGCTGGAATGAAAGGAAATGTACGTGTATAACTGTAACTGAATTAAATGTATATGTTTTAATGTAATATAGGACACTAGGGAACAGCAAAGGTTAGCCAGCTAGCTTACTTTAAGAAAAATAAGGGAAATGTAAATGAGCTGTTAAACCATTAAAACATCACATGGGACCAGAGACAGTGAGTCTGTAAGAAGCCTTTGCTCATTAGCTCAGTAAAAAGAGGGAAGCCCCAGGCACTGTCATAAACATTTAAGATGTGTATTGTAGCCAATCTGGGCTAAATTCCTGTCTCTGCTTCAAAGGGGTTACGGTGAGAACCTAGAGTCAGGTGACCAGATGAGGTAATTCTGCAATTCATCTTGGATCTTATATTTTGCAGGGAGTAATCTCTGAGGATGGAGTGTTCTGTTTTGTGGAACCTGACTAGAAAGACTGCTCACGTATTTCATTGTGCCTTGCACTATCCAGTAAGATATTAGGGAACAGTAATTCTGCTAGATTCAGTCAGGAATATAGTGAATCTTAGTTTAGATATTATTTTTCTTTGTCTGAGTCTGCCCATCAACATTCTTTTTAAATATTTCTTGTAGTTTGAAGTCTGTGGTTTACTGTGAATATATATTTAATATTTTCTTGTTGTTTTATTTATTATTATTAAATATATTTAAACTTGTATTCTGGCTGGTCGTTATAGAAATTATTTAACCTTTGTGAGTGCTTATATTTATATGATGACACTGTGTGGACCACTGCAGCAGCCTAGGTGTCTTGGTCAACTACTACCATTTGTATTGGTATAAGTATTAATATTACACACCCTTTGTTAAGAGCCTTAGAGTAGATAATTGCGGAGTGTCTGGTGGCGGTGATAACTACCTTATACTCTGAGCAGAAGGGAACAGAGCAGGTAAATCTGTGCCAGGCTTTCCCAGGTGTGTGTGACAAATGAAATCTCAGTGTGTGTGTGTCAGCTACTTGGAAGAATGGGCTTACAGAGAGGGTGCTGGAGGTCTTGGCTTGGACATTCAGCTGAGAGCCTAACCCTACAGCTGTACCAGCGGGGAGTCTTACTGGGGACCTGGAGGGAGACAGATAGATGTAGAGGAATCCCGACCCCAGACTGTGTGTGTTCCCTGTGTGCTGTTAAGGGAAAGTGTGCTTAATGCAGAAAGGTCTGCATCTGGAAATACTAAGTGGATCCATTTGTATTCCAAGTGCATGTCCCTGTCCAGTGTCAGCACTGAGGATTCAGGCTCCTTGATTACTGGCCCAGCGTGGGGACGTCACATATTGATTGACAGTGCTGGGACCATCACTCATCACAGTCTATACATTTTTGGGGGTTGCAGTATGTTTGTAACTGCAGTTCAGTGATCTGGACCTACATCTTTTGTGGTGGGGGGGTGCAGTGTGGTTGTAACAGTGCAGCTGAGTGCTCTGGACTTGCATCTCTTTTGGGGGTGGGTGCAGTAGGACTTGGTTGTAAGGGACTTGGTCATATATGCAATAGTGGTAATGGTTTCTGTGGTAAGATTACCAATAAATTTATTTGTATATGCAGCCTCCCAACCAAGGAGCCAAAGCAGTGAGCCAAGCTGCATCTGTCTTCCTAGGATTGGTGAGACTGTATGTGTATAAGCAGTGAGGTAATTAAATCTACTAGAGTAACTCTCTAGTCAACCCCGTATCATATTAATGGAGAACGTCAACTGCACCATTATAAACTGGGAATCCTACACAACCACAAATTCACAGGCCCAAACATTCCAGCAATCCATATGCCCAGTAGGGGTGCAAAGATACTCAACCTAGCCCCCATGAACATGGGGTGAAGGTTGCAACTCACCTTCCTTTATATATTATATGTATATGTATATATATATATATATATATATATATATATATATATATATATATTACACCCACACACAGTATAACATCCTCACATGTCAGGTAAGGGCATTAGCCAGATCTAGAACGTTCAGGAATTAGTCCAAGGCAAATGGCCTACTATTAAGCAACAAAATTATTGAAGTTAAAGTAACCTTCTAGCCCAAGGAAAATTGCAAGGCATTCTTTAGCCATGTCAACAACCTCAAAGGCAATATACAACAATATGGTAAACTAATTGTAAATTAAGCTACCTATACTGAGCCATAGGATGTAGCAAATCTACTGTCCAGTCAAGTCTGCTCCAATTTTATCCTGCTTTCTCCCCTTAACAACTCTCAAGAGGTAACCCCAACTCTGTCACTAGGGAATAGGTTCTCAATGATCTCTTAAAGGTCAAAAACACTGCATCAGTGGATCCTACTAATATCCCAAGATTCCTCCTAGATAGCAGGAAACATGATCTGAAGGTCCCACTAGAATGAGTATTTAATCATAGCCTCCAATCTTTGTGCCTAATGAATGCAAGACTGCAACTGTTATCTCTGTGCACATACATGACTAGTCAGACTTATAAGTCTGTAAACACCATCGTCAGTGGATAGCCTGCTACTAACCGGGGTGATTACCGACTTATACGTCTGACTATTCTCATATGTTAAGCCATAGAAAAAAATAGCATGGGTATGATGAATATTGACAATGAAAACCAATTGACATTGAACCTAACCCAGTTTAATTTAGTCAAGGGCAGGTCATGCCTGCTCAACCTGGTGGACTTTAAGAAAGTATTGACAGCAATGAATGTGGCCAGACTGGTGCATATGGCCTACCTTGACCTGCCAAGGCATTCTATATCATACCACACTCGAGTATTGTACACAAGCTCATGAAATTAGGTGTAAATTTCTATGTCACTCACTAAACAATCAGCTGGTTTACAGATAAGTCCTAAGAAGTCTGCAAAAAGGTCAGTTACTAGCAGAGCCAAGAAGTGCTTGTTGCTGGGGCAGCTAGCTCCTTTTTAGTATTATCTTCTCTGAAGTAAAGTCTAATGTCACTGGACTCTGGATAACCAAGTTTACAGGCAATTGCAAACACACATTCATAGACTCTTCTAAAGACATGGATACTCTCCAGGGAGGCCTGATACAAACTAATAACTGGTACCAGGGTCACAACCTAAAATTCAATGCCAAGAAATGTATAATAGTAACCTTGGGTAAGATGGCCATTCCAGGAGTGGACTTTTGTGAATTCAGTATTTAACACCTTCATTGAGTACATGTGGGGTCTGAAAAGGACCTGTACCGATTGGCTAGACTGAGGGACAGAGCTGGGAAAGATGTGCAGCAGGTAAGGGTGATAAAGGATAGTGAGGGAAACATACCCACAAGTAAGGAGAGTGTGTTGAGTAGATGGAAAGAGAACTTTGAAGGGCTGATGAATGAAGAGAATGAGAGAGAGAGAAGGTTGGATAATGTGAGGATAGTGAAACAGATGAGCAAGGAGGAAGTAAGGACAGCTATGAAGAGGATGAAGAATGGAAAGGCTGTTGGCCCAGATGACATACCAGTGGAAGCATGGAGGTGCTTAGGAAAATGGCAGTGGAATTTTTAACAAGATTGTTTAATGAAATTTTGGAAAGACAGAGGATGCCTGAGGAGTGGAGAAAGTGTTTTGGTACCTATCTTTAAGAATAAGGGTGATGTGCAGAGCTGCAGTAACTACAGAGGGATAAAACTGATCAGTCACAGCATGAAGTTATGGGAAAGAGTAGTGGAAGCTAGGTTAAGAAGGGAGGTGATGATTAGTGATCAGCAGTATGGTTTCATGCCGGGAAAGAGCACTGCAGATGCAATGTTTGCTCTGAGAGTATTGGAAAAATGCAGAGAAGGTCAGGAGTTGTTGCATTGTGTTTTTGTGGACTTAGAGAAAGCATATGACAGGGTGCCTAGAGAGGAGTTGTGGTATTGTTTGAGGAAGTCGGGAGTGGCAGAGAAGTATGTAAGAGTGGTACAGGATATGTACAAGAGTAGTGTGACATTGGTGAGGACTGAGGTGGGAGTGACAGATACGTTTAAGGTGGAGGCGGGATTACATCAAGGATCAGCTCTGAGCCCTTTCTTATTTGCAGTGGTAATGGACAGGTTGACAGATGAGATCAGACAGGAGACCCCGTGGACTATGGGGTTTGCAGATGACATTGTGATATGTAGTGAGAGTAGGGACCAGGTTGAGGAGACGGTGGAGATGTGCTTTAGAGGGGAGAGGAATGAAGGTCAGCAGGGCTAAAACAGAATATGTGTGTAAATGAGAGGGAGGGTAGAGGAATGGTGAGGATGCAGGGAGTTGAGTTGTTAAAGGTGGATGAGTTTAAGTACTTGGGATCAACAGTTCAGAGTAATGGTGAGTGTGGAAGAGAGGTGAAGAAGAGAGTACAGGCAGGATGGAATTGGTGGAGAAGTGTGTAAGGAGTGATTTGTGACAGATGGGTACCAGTAAGAGTGAAAGGGAAGGTCTATAAGAGGGTAGTTAGACCAGCTATGTTATACGGATTGGAGACGGTGGCATTGACAAAAAAGCAGGAGTCAGAGCTGGATGTGGCAGTTAAAGATGTTAAGATTTGCACTAGGTGTGACTAGGATGGACAGGATTAGGAATCAGTATATTAGAGGGTCAGCTCAGGTTGGACAGTTTGGAGACAAAGCAAGAGAGGCGAGATTGCGTTGGTTTGGACATGTGCTAAGGAGGGATGCTGGGTATATTGGGAAAAGGATGCTAAGGATGGAGCTGCCAGGTAAGAGGAAAAGAGGAAGGCCTAAGATAAGATTTATGGATATGGTGAGAGAATACATGCAGGCAGTTGGTGTTAAAGAGCATGATGCAGAGGACAGGAAGGAATCGAAACAGATAATCTGCTGTGGCGACCCTTAATGGGAACAGCCGAAAGAAGAAGAAGAAGGGGTCTGTCTGCATACGGGAGACGCTTGGGGTGGATAAGTAATGTATTCTGTCTAAGCTGGGGCAGTATTTGCTTAGTCAGTGCATGGTCTTTCATCTGTTGGCCGATACAGGGATATGAACCTGGATGTCTTTATATTAAACAACTTTATTTTCATTGTAACAAGTGACATGGGAGATTTAAGAAACACTAATAGTGGTATCTTGGAATTAAAAAGGGAAGGGGAATAAACATATTTATTTAAACACAATAAATAGTACTAAGCCGCGGTGGTGCAGCGGTAGCATTGTTGCCTCACAGTAAGAGGTTCTCCTGTTCAATTCTTGGCTGGAGTGCCTTTGTGTGGAAGTCTGTATGTCCTCCCCGCGGTCGAGTGGCGTTCGGAAGACATGCGTGAATGGGCATGCCTTCATTGAAGGTTGGGCATCGGGCTGGCTCCCGTAAAAAAATCTACTGCTGATCATTAGAGAACTGGACTTCCACTGTGGCGACCCCTAAGGCAAAAAGACAAACAACATGTGGGATGGATTTATGAAGTGGAATGAGAAACTGAACTGAACAAAACAGAGAAGGAGGGGCTGCATACTGAGTTACAGTGTATAAAAAGTGCATCGGAGAAGATACATTAACAATGATGTGCTTGTTTAAGAAAATTACTGCAGACAACTTGGATAAATCCTCCATTTGCAAGAGGCAAATTACAGGGAGCAAATACAGACAACAGTGTAAAAAGAGTTAAATGGCCCAAGACCATGTATATCATGTGGGCTCTGATTTTGCAAAATGCTCATGCTTTTTTTTTAATCTTACTTTTGACTTGTCTCTCATAATGGTGATAATAATGTGATAGTTTACACCTGCATTACTGTTTACAGTATGCAAGTTGATGCAAAATGTCCTATTTTAAGTGCATAACAGTGGTATATAGAAGCAAAATGTTTTGTTTTTTATGACCTTTGTGACAATTATTTAAGAATTTTGCTTTCTCAGGAATCCTTGAAAAATGAAATCAGAAGGTTTGCCAAAGAATGCGCTACCAATGTTTAGGCAGTAAGGATTAAAATTTGAGGACAGAAAGTCTATGGTGCAGCAAAAATAAGTGTCCTACCATAAGTTGGTGGAATAGTATAAGGCAACAGTATATGAATCTTGTCTCATGCTGTGAGCTATCAATCACAGCAGCAAACGACTCAAATTGCATTTGCCACATTGACCGATACAAAGTGGGGTGTTTGTGGGAGGGGAGATGAATTTAAGGACTACAACTCAGGCATAACAAAATAATGAAAATTGGCCACTTCAGAAAGATTAAGAAGCAGCAGGCACTGAGAATACTGTTGTGTGATTATCCCTGTTTGTCTTGTAAGTAGTCATTGAAAAGCAAGAAATGATGATTAAACCTGACTGACTAAAAGAAAGCAGAGTATATGCGAAAACACATGTAAAGTGAGTGCATTGACAATGGCTTAGAGGCTATGATGTAATATTTTAAAGCCAAACACTGCATTGTGGGATACTTTGAGATAAACTAAAAAATGAAGATGCCAGACCCCATGTGAGCAGACGCTGGAATTACATTGCAAACTGCAAAAAAGTATGTAGAGTGCAAAAGTGGCGTTAAAATATAGGAATCATGAAGACATGATGAAGTAAACATGTTTCAACCTGTGGGTGCGGTTCTCCTTTAATGTTTCGAAGAAAATTAAACAGAGGGGAAGAGGAAAGACAGAGGTGACTAAGTAGAACAGACTGTGTTCTTCACAGTATTTTTATAAAACATGACATATACTACATGTTATATGGTAACTTTTTCAGTTTTTTTTGTAATGGAGATATTAAAGTAAACAGGTACCCTTTTTTCCTTATTTATTTCTTTCTTGTTACTCTTCCCTGCTGTATCCCTTGGTAGTGCACAAACAACAACAACATTGTGCGCTCACAGGACCCTTCATGTTCAAATACTGTGACCCATACAAATAAAACAAACTCAATCCTACAACAATTGGAAAATGTTATGCTTCCTTGCTGTATCCCTCGCTAGTACACAAACGACAGCATCGTGCACTCACGGGACCCTGCATGTTAAATACTGTAACTCAAATAAAACAAACTCATTGTAGATTTTTAATCTATATTGTGTTATTTGTATGACAGCTGTAAGAACTCACTCCACCAGGGACTCCTTTAAAAGGTAACCCCTATCTTTCTCTAACCTAACTTTTCTTCTCCCTCATCTCTGAAACAATTATTCCTCAGTGTAATTCTTTATTTCAGCTGTATATCCACTGAATCAGCCTATAACATATCCATACTTTTCTTGTGTTGTTTTTGTCATCAAGCTTAAACCAAAGCCCTCTCTGGTACCAGTTTACTAAATAATTATCTACTGTCTCCTTAGCTTGTCTCAGCATTTCCCCATACCATTTGCCCCGTGTCTGATAAAACTGATGTGCAAACATTTTATTACAATTTAATTGAGACCTAGTTTAAAATTAATTTATCTAGGCTGGAAACACCATACTTACCTTCTCTATTGATAAGTGCACTGATTGTTTCTTGTGCCTCCACTCCTCTACCCTACCCCCATTCCCACCCACCCCATATACTCTATCACCACTAACCATTCCCCCTGCCATTCCTTATTTCCACAAAAAATTCCCAAGTCAGCTTACACTTCCTGTCAAATTACACTCGCCTCTCCTCCTACAAATTGGCCTAACACTTCTTCATACTCTTTACTGTACTATAGCTTGTCTTTTTCAGTTCTGCTCATTACTTCTTACCCTTTCCCATCTCTGTTACAGTTCTCCTCCCTCTAAATACTGTCTGCCTATACCCATTTATATAACATGATACACCTTATCCTTACAACTACTTTACTTCTACTTCAGCTCTACTTCTTACCTTCATTCCCTAACACACTTAAATCCCTCACCTACACTTACCTATGAAAGTACTCATCTCGCAACTGCTCCTACTTTCCAAATTGCCCCTGGTCAATTCCCCCCACAACACCCACCCACCTTCTTAAAATAAAACTATTTCTACCATCCTCTATAACTCCCAAAATAAAGATAAAATATCTTCCTTGTAATTCATACTTGACAATTTTTTTCTAAAGCCACAAGAAAATCCCCACTCTAACCCCCAAAAATTCTGGAATACTGTAAACAGGTTGCTACATCCAGGTAAGCCCTTTGCTCCTAACTCCTCCCCTAATAGCTGTACCTTAGGTACTGCTGCACTTCTTAACTCCTTCATAGACACTATACAGAAATTAACTAAAACAGACACAAGGACCTACCCCTCCACCTCTCCCCCTTCATCCTTCCTCATCACCTCATTTCTCTCTTAAACCTGTCCCCACTGCTTATAATAGATCTTTACTTAGTAAACTCAAAACATGCTCCACTTCAACTGATAACTTATCTTTTTCTTAAGCTAACCGCTAAATCCATTGCACATCCCATTTCCGTTCTAATTAAAAGACCAATCCAGGGAAGCACAGTTCCTAATATATGGAAAAAAATATTATTCCCCTTCACAAAGGTGGAAACTCCAAGACCTCTCTAACTCCAGACCAATTGCTAATCTGTGTCCCCTATTGAAAATTCTTGAAAAATGCATTCTTAAACGGCTCTTCACTTACCTTTTGTAAGAAAATCTCCTCACCCAAACCCGACCTGGGTTCCTCCCTAACCACAGTATATCCACTGCACTAGTGTCTTTTACACAAACTATCTCCAGATCTGGAGACTGCAACAGACTGGTATCATCTCTATTCCTTGAGCTCTCAAAGGCCTTTGATAACATCTGACATAACCTACTTCTGTCTAAACTCTCTGCTCTTAACTTCTCCAACTCCGCTCTTACCTCATTCTCTAGCTGTCTCTCTAATAGATTCCAGTCTGTAAAATGGCACTCTGCTACCTCCCCATTCTTCCAAGTCCAAACGGGTTCCCCAAGACTCCATCATTGGTCCCCTACTATTTATCATTTTTATCAGCAGCCTCTATCTCTACTGTCCAAACTCATCTTTAATACAATATGCTGACGACTCTACAATTATTACCACATCTGACAATCTTCCCCACCTGCACAACACTTAGCCAGGAATCTCTTCACTCAATGGAGAAATGGCTAACTTCAAATCAATTCCTACTCAACCCAAGTAAAACTAAACTCTTCCTCATCCTCCCCTAATCTCTCCAACTCCTTAAATCTACCTTTACTGTCTCCTCCCTAAATAACACAACTATCAAGGCTGAAACCCACATTGAACTACTCGGGGTCATTATTGACGAGCAACTTAAATTTGATCTACACATCTATAACTGCATTAAGAAAACTCATATTTTTAAATATTGTTTGTATATGTATTTAATAAATTTAGGTAAAAATTAAAGTAATTCTAATTTGATTTAAGAGAACACTAGTAATCTTGAAGTCACATACTCATGTATGATTGATTTTAATTTAACCATAATACATTAAATGATTTTATAATTTTAAAAATTTAAGAATATACATAACAACACCAATATAGTATGATTTTAATAATTATAGAAAAAGTTGACACCTCTATGATGTTTTTTACATGTCTTTTACATGTTGATAGGTATATCGTGAGACATGTATTATATTAGTAATGAAATATTTGAAATTGTTTTTGAAGCAGTTTCACAGCTCACAATACAAGACAAGCTGCTAGTACTCAATATTTAAATTAATTAAGGAACAGATTTAAATATGAAATTTTTATATATTTAATTACGATATTTATTATTTTTTGGTATTTTTTGGTATATTTTTTGGTATATTTTTACAACATAAGTAACTATAGGAACAGCTCTATGGAGCTATTGATTAAATAAGTGAAGTTAGCAGATCATTCATTGAAAATATTTTGTATACAGACTTGTCTTAGATAGATACACGTAATAATATAAAATGAACTTTCAGTATCTTCAGAATATACCAATAACATACTCAGAGATACAAGAAAAATTAACCTCATGAACATATATTGTCATTGTTATTTTGTTTTCTATAACCAAGAGACCATAGAATTATACTTTATATTAAGCTACAGGCACATTAAGGTTTACATATAAAACTATATAGTTTATATAGTTCGTTGAGACAAGCTTATGGTTTCTGCATACTATGTAGTTCAGGCCTAAAATGTTTTTAATATAGGCAATAAGATAGTTATGAAGATTGAATTTGTAGAGTAGAAACAATATGTAATCAAGCACCAAAATTCTTTGAGATATAGCGCACAAGGATAAGTATACAAAAGACAAGTAATCTACGAGGTAATGTGGAAAACTGCTTTTTGAGAACAACACGAACTGCGTTTAACAGCACATGAAAGAATAAATGTGAATTTATAATATCGATACTTTTTGATTCTACTGGGCATAGTAAATAAAGTTAGCGAAAAGCGAACTAGCACTTTAAAAGTAAAAATGAACGACTCACCACTTGAGCGCTAATGAGTCCAGACTATGATGTTTAATGAAAGCCAAATTTTTTTAGATAGGACCTCAGGTTTGATGCCTATTTATTCCAATATACACTTTTTATATATTAGTTGGATTTTAGATTATTTGATTTATTTTATTGTCATACACATGCATTATGAAAGTTTCTTTACGAACAGAATAGGAATAGAAATATGACATAAGCTATATGAAGTATAAGAAGTATATGAGAATGAATAATGAGTAAATGAATGGAAAACTATGCATAACAGATATTAGAATCTCCATAAAGTTGAATAAGTTTTTAATATTTTTAACAATATATTTTTTAAACAACTTAGGAATAATAGTTAGAATATGAAATGTGACGATTAAAGACTTTGCTAGGATTTTGAAATAAACTGGTATTGTGTTTGCACAGAAGAAATGAGCTACATCTTTAAAGTCCTGTTTGACGTAGTACTTAACAAGCTGTTAATTGATATGATTAAGAACTATCTAAATTGTATAAAATGGTCTCAGTGACTTGTGTTAGTAGATCTGATGAAGCGTGCGTTCCAGCACGTGAAAGCGCTTATCTTCTGCAGTTTTATGGAATAAAAGAGTTTTATTGAATATTTTGGACTTCTCGTGGTGTATCCTGACTACTGTTCTACTTACTTGAGTCAACCCAAGTAAAACTAAACTCTTCCTCATCCTCCCCTAATCTCTCCAACTCCTTAAATCTACCTTTACTGTCTCCTCCCTAAATAACACAACTATCAAGGCTGAAACCCACATTGAACTACTCGGGGTCATTATTGACGAGCAACTTAAATTTGATCTACACATCTATAACTGCATTAAGAAAACTCATCTGAAACTTGGCCTTTTCTACAAAAATAAAAGATTCCTCACAAAACAATCCAAAATCACTGTAGCACAGGCCTATGTATTACCCACTCTCTTATACACTGCCCCAGTTTTCACCAACCTTCAAACAAATCTGTTGACAGAACTTGAAATCACTTACAATAAAGTTGCTAGATTTGCTGCTAACCAACCTTGTAGCGCTCACCACTGTCTATCCCTTAAGAACCTGCACTGGTAGAACTGTGCCATCAACTGTTACTGCCTCAACTACATTTAACTCATTCCATCTCAAACCAGTCCCACTCTCACCCTCTCAACTGTCCTTATGTACCTAACTGCACACTCCGCAGCTCTGAACAATGCCTGCTGCAGATCTACAAACTCAGTAAAAACATTGGTAAACTTCTCTATAATCACTCTGTGGTCACTGCTTGGAATAAACTGCCCCCGTTTTTGAGATCAGTCACCATCACAAAAAAAAATGTAAATAAAATAAATAACAATAAAAACACTAAAAGGCAATATGTTAAAATGTAGGACTTGCTCCTGCTCTGACCATATTTCATATACATCTCCCCATCTTTATATAATCACTTTCCCCTTTCATTAATATACTTCCACTTCCTTTATATCTGTAAGAAATAGTACTGAGACTATGAGTATATTGTTTGCTACTGTTATGTCGTATTTTTTTTATTCAAAGAAGGAAAATAAAACCATAAAAGCAAGGCTAAAACACATATAAGCACGTTTGCGGCTTTCTAAACAGGTGCGTCATCAGATCTAAAGACTGTTACAAACCATCTTTTAAACACAGTTGCCTCACCAAGTCACATGATCTAAGAATTGGTCGTAGAGACAGTTTCATTGAGTCCCTTCCTACCATTTGCATGTAATTCTAGAGTCCACTTCATCTCTTTACATTCTGTTTTATTCCTTAGACCACCTTTTATATTTAACCAGTCTTAATCCAAATCTACAACATTTTTTCTATATTCAGTAAGTAAAAAAACATTGAATGTAATGAAAGGTTTTCATTCAGCAAATAAATGCTCACAGTACAACATGAGAAGCTTGTAACTGAAGACAGTTGTGCATCTGGTCTTGTGTTTCTATGGAGAGAAGCTAATATGTGCAATGAAAACAGAATACTTTTTCTTTCAGTTGCTAAAATATATTTTATGAAAGCATTCAAGTTGTTTTCTACATCTGGGAGAGGAATAAAGATAAGATAAAACAGACAGTAGTTAGTGTAAGTGGAAGCACGTCTGTACCATGTGTCTTAGCATGGATAACCTTCATTATAGGCCAATTCAAACCTGTGAGTGTAGTTGTCAATCTGGGACAATTGTTCCAATTTGAAGGGTTAAATTTCATTATTTGAAGATGTACATAGGTTTGTATGTTTGTAATAAGTTAATACATTTTTGTATGTTCTGGGTGTGTATGTTTCTTGTTTGAGAGTTTTCATTAGAACAAAAAGATGTAATATTGATTCAGATGGATATGACCAGAAACAACTGTATACAAGATCAACCTGCCAAACATTAGTGTGTGCATGTAGCATGAAAGCTGAAATTAGTTTAAAAAGGCTGTTATATAACAGATGGGAATAATAAATTGTTATAATGACAATGCTTTTCATATCAGCTTTGAATGTAACTGGCCTAACAGGTATGTACAAAAAAGAAAGGGTAGTGAACTGTATTAAAAATGTGGAGTGCAAATAGCTATGCTACATGAAAGACATTTGGAAAGAACTTGAGCATGTGAATTTGATCAAGAATTTTCAAGATGGTTATTCAGCGGTATTTCTGGGCCAATGGAAAAGGAAAGAATTGTATTAATTGCTAGAGGATCTCCAGTAGTGATGGAAGGGGAAAAATAAGATAGATTTGTAGCAGTAAGGGGCTACTGGCATGGGACGAGGATTACACTGGCATGTATTTATGTTCCACCCAAAACTGCTACAGTGAGCTTAAGAAAATTCTGGGAGACATAAATCAGCTTTCAGCAGTGAATGTTGCTTTTAGATGGGGACTGGAATTTAATTTACAACAGTGAGGCTGTATTTGGGGGACTACAAGGGAAAATATGACGAAAGTGGGTAGTTTTTTTGAATATATTTATGAAAATATTTAGTAATCATGTGAATTCAGTAGTAGGAGTGCGGAGAGGATATACATATTATTCCCCAATTTACAAAAACTGGGCTAGGCTAGAAGAAATATTTTACAGGAATATGTGCATTTAATTGAAAGTTTTGATATACATCCAATAACTATTTCAAATCATGCACCATTAATAACTAAAATAAAAATGAGGGATAATGAAATAGAATGGTTCTTTCCTACCTATCTGTTAAACAGAGAGGAATTTAAGGAATGGGTAGTGGCAGTTATTTGGGAGTTGTTAGGGAAGATAGAAATTTCTTCAGAAAATATAGCTAGGGAGTGGGATAAAATAAAGCAGAATTTAAAAATAGTGTAGAAATAAAAGGAGATTTAGTTAAGATGTAACAAAAATTATTTAGAGGGACTGACCAGGGTTTTTTAAGTATTGTAGAGTAGGTGGTATCTCGCAGAACAAGAATAGGAGCAACTGCAGAGTGCAAAAGAGAAAATAAGGGACTACCTCAGTAAAATGCATGAATTTAGAAAAATTGCAGTTTAGCAACTGTTTTTGATAACTCCAGAGCACAAAAGCCTTTAGCACAACAGCTCTGGCAACAGAAAGTAGAAAGGGTTGTTGCCAAGTTTAGGAGCTTATAAGCAGAGATCTTGTAGAGATAGAAATGGTTTGCAAATTTTATGAAAATCTGTATAAAGAGAAATGTAGAAATCAAGAAAAAAGTACATAGGGAAATGTTTATGGAATATTTAAATATGCCAAGGTTAGAGGTAGATGAAGCTGAGGATAAGAGGAGATGAGAAAACATGGTAATGTATAACCAACCAGTCTACAGGAAAGTCTCCACCAATAGATGGTATTCCTGTTGGAGATTTGGAAGTTAGGAGAGAATAAAGTGATAAAGATCTGAAAGGGTTTTTAACAGTATTTTAAAATGAGGAGAAGCACCAACATCCTGGAAGAAAGCTGTGGTGACTGCAGTACCTAAAGATGGTAAAGATCCAGATCCAGCTTCATATAGTCTCATTTCAATTGTAAACCATGACTATAAAGTACTTGCCATAGGTGATGCCAACATTGGTAGATATGGATTGTTGTGGTTTTCTGGAGGGGAAGCAAACATTGGACAACATTAATAGAACAATGGTGATCCAGAGGGACGCAGAATGTAAGAAAATGTAAGAAAATACCTCTGCTGTTTGTGGGTCTTGATGCAGCGAAATCATTTGACAGAGTAAGCTGAGATTTTGAGTAGTAGAATGGAAGCATTTGCATTCCTTGACAAAATAATAAGGTTAGGGGATATATGAGGGATCTGATGCAGAAATTAAAGTTGGGAGGATTCCTCTCTAAGTTCTGGTTTGAACAGATGAAATTCAGGGGTGCCCTCTTTCCCTTGTTTTATTTGCATTATATTTAGAACAATTGACCAAGAAAATAAGGGACTCAAATTCAAGGATGTAATTAGCATGGTAATCAAGAAAAGATGGCTTTATTTGCAGATGATACTGTTTTACACCTGGGAAAACCAGAAAAGCACATTTCAGTGTTGTGGAACATTCTCAGACAGTTTCAAGTCTTTTGGGGGTACAAAATTAATGAAGCTAAAACAGACAATAGCTGTAAACTATGTACCCTATGAATTGGTATAGCAACACCCATATTTATGAGGACATGATAAAATGAAGTACTTAGGAGTATGCATTTATAAGGCTTCTGTTATGACAGCTAATTATATGTGGGAAGAGACTAAAAAGATAATACAAAAACTGAGAAATTGGAAGCTGTGTATTTTATGGATAGCAAGATATAAGGAGCGAAAATGTTTTAGTCCCTTTATTTTTACACACAGGTCAGGCATACTTTATCAGCCAGAGTAGAGGTTGTGAATAGCAGTGAATAAAGAGCTGAAGGATTTTATTTGGGAGGAGAAGAGGGCAATGATCCTTCCAATAGAACAAGTATGGGATTACCTGAGTTGAAGGGGTATTTTGGAGTTATCAGTTAAGGCTCATACATAGCACAAGCAGATAGCTATATTTCAAAGTGGAAAGGGATGATGATAAACCAGGGGAGCTTAAGAAATAAGGAGAGACTGGGATTTGGATGTGGATTCCCAAGGAGAATAGCAGTAACCATAAAGAGTAATATATTCATAAAGTAGAGGAATGCATTCTAAGCAAACACAGGAGTGGAGAAAGGAGATTCTGCCAATAGGGATGAATGCAATTAGGGGCACAGAGAGTAGGTAAGAGGGGGCTGGAATTCACTGGAGAAAATTGGCAAAGGGACCAAGGTATTGGAAGAAAATAATTAGAGAGGAAAAAGGTGGAATGGGAAGAGGCCATGAATTTGTTTGGACTGCAGGCCAGTGATTGCCTTCAAGGATTGATGTCAGAGTACAGACAAAGAGAATGGAATAGTTGGATCCTAAGTGAAATACTTGCACTGATGTGGTTTTCAGTATAGTCTAGAACAAAAGCTGCTGTCAAAACGGGATCATTAGTATGGCACATAAAATATTGCATAGTAACTACAGGAAACACTCGGAGGAAGTTAGAAAGGATTGGGAAGAGAAATTGTATAAGCAGTTCACAAAGGAACAATGGAAAGATGTATGTATGGATCCCAAATATGCAGCAAAATCTTTTCTTGGAAGTGTTTGCGTAGGTATTTTTATACTATAAACAGACTCCAAAAATTTTTTCCTCATGTAGATTGCAAATATTAGAGCTGTGATGGTAAAGAAAGAGGCAATCGGAAACATATTTTTTGGAAGTATAATGAGTTGGCAGACTTAAAAATAATTCCCTGCAGACGTTTTGAGAAATACTGAGTGAGCAAATTGGTGTAACTAAGAAAAAAAATGTTTGAGCTGTGCTACAGAATTGGAATTGTCTAGATATAGTAAGGCTTTGTTGAGTTTAATTTTGGTGGCTGCCAAAAAGCAGTTTCTAGAAAATGGAAATCAAAGTCTAATCCAACCATACTAGAAGTAGTGAATATGGTAACAGAGAGAAAATAAGTGAAAGTTGGATATTTAGAAATGTGTATAAGCATATTACATTGGAAAAAAGGAATTGTGGGAACAATACATGTAGAATAATGGTTTTGAGAAGGAATGAGGTTTAAGGGAAGGCAGAAATTGAATGATCTAGTTAATGTTTGACTGACAATGATTGTGTAGAAGATTGTAAGTGATGTATAATGTCTGCATCTGAAAATATGTTGATGTGGTCTGTTTCCATTTATGTAAATGCATGATTGCCCATGTCATAATTGATTATTCAATAAAGATGTTTCATGTTTAAAAACAAACTGTGTCCATCTTAGCTAGTTTTGTGAACAGGTGGTAATTTGTTAGCATCGGGAAATTGTTTCAGTACTGAGAGCCATTTCATCAGCCATGGGTGTCAGGGCTTCATTTCATTCACACTTGAGCTGCCCACTCATCTCTGATACCTCAAAGGCTGATTGTTCCAGCAAAGATTTGAGTACGATTGTATTCCCAGACACAGACATTAGTAGTTGTGTTCACTTATTGAGACAAAAAAATAGGTCTTTAGACATAGTTTGTTGTGGGCCTTTTTCAAGTCAGAAGTGTGAAATATAGTGGCATTATGGTAATATTTTTTTAAAGAAGTAGATGGCAAGATTTCAAGCAAACAGCCAGTAGGTTGCATGAGTAGCATATACATGGTTCAAAAAATTGTTTAGTTTTAATTATTTAAGTGACAAATGTGAGTATCATGCTACAGATAGGAAAATGCACTGTGTTGCAGAGAAGTTGTTCTTGTCTTGTAGTTGCCCTTTATAGCTTTTGGTCTGAGTTCTTGACCAAGCAATAATAGGGCTTATGTTATACTGAACAGCGCTGGAAAGTTATTTGCGGCATCTTTAGTCTTGAGATATTCTGTGTAACCAGACATCAGTTTTTAGCTGTATGACTTTGACTGGCTATATTTTTAAATCACAACAGAATGCTTGACCATCATTCATTACCCTCATGTCTCCTTACTCCATGTTACTTTAACATCATGGAGGTGTTGAAAAGGTATTTTCTTAGCTGAGTACAGTATGCACCACTTTGGAGTGCGCCACAGAAAATCTGACAGGCCTGCATCACATTCTGTAGTTATTGTGGAGAAAGAGCTGAAGTAGAGTCCTTACTGTGTCCTGAACAGACAGAAATAGAGGCTTTAAAGAACTTGCATGTAGTTGTGTCTTGCAGTGTTGAGGAGAGGGTACCTTGCTAAGATCTGAGTTTTGGGCAGTTTCCCTCATTTTGACTTTGTCAGCCATCCATTTTGTACCCCCTGTCTGAAAGAACAGCTGCAAGAACAAAGATTTATTTGGGAGGTCTGCATGCCTAAGATGCATCCAGTACTAGATTTTCAGTGTTTTCGAGGCTATTCTCTGGTGCATTTTCAAGGGTCCCCCTCTATTTACAGATCTTAAATTATCCAGGTGGCGCCATGCCTTTTGTGAAGTCCTTGCAACATTTTTACTTTAGTGAAGAAGACATGTCCTCCTTAAGCTTTCCTTTGCAATGTGTTTGATTGTCCTACATCACAGTGAGCATATCGCTATAGTAAGTTGTTAAGAGTACACTTGGAAAAGCAATAGACTCAAGCCTCAAAATGTCAACAGAGTTATAAAAGAGTTCTGTACCCTGCAGAGTGCAACGCAAGCAGGCCACAGACTTTCATCTTTCCTTCTTGTTGGGTCTTCCAACATGTTGTATTTGCTCCTGAATCCATATTGCTAGTGGCATCATTGATCACCTTTCTGCTGCACTGTAATCTGGCCTTGGGACATGATTTTTGTAGGATAAGAAATAGCAAAACCTCCAAAACCATCCCCCCTCCTAGTTTTGAGTATAAATTTCATCTGTTTATGAATGAACAGATTTCTCATGAAGGAGCACGTTGGATAACGTCAGGAGAAAAAACCTACTTGTACAGTGGGGAACTCCATTCCCCATAAAGAAGACAAAATAATGAGGGTAAGTGAGATAGAATGCTTACTGAGAATATGGCTTGGAAGGCAGATAAGTTTCAAAGCAAGGTACAAGACATTTAGTGTCATTGCCTACCCGGATGTGGTCGTAATAAATAACAGGAGTATAGGAGGTGTTGTAAAGGTTGGGGAAGGAGCGTTCTTGAGTAATATGCCCTGTGCTATGTATGAGTATTTTGTCTGCCTCACTCATGAGAACTAGTAAGAAGTTTTTTTGACAAGCACTTCCTTGCCCAAAATAGAAGTGGTAAGTACAGGTTAAAGTTCCCCATGCTCAGAAACTAGTTTCCAAACCTAAGAGTAAAAATGTCACACAGACAAACCAGTCAGTAAAAAGTACAAGAAATGCTTATCCATTTGGGATGTTTTGCAAGCACTTTAATGGTTATGGACATCATTTGGGTTTAAAGACCACATGTTTCTAAAGTGTAGCCAAACAGTCCACTTATGCTGTGCTGACAAGGTCATAAGGCCAAAACATGCATGTCCACAGCTAATGGGGTTTGGCCTTATTATCCTAAATGTATCCATAAAGACTTAAAAAGAAAAAGTAAAATGCTATGGACATTCAGAAGCCATATAGTTGAAGCACCTGATGTCCTTAAGGGGTCATTTCAGTATGTCTGTTGGGTCTCTATTATAGGAGATTTAAGGGTTTCACACAGTGAAAATTCTAGCTTGGCTAAGTTTTTCTTGTAGTTTTTACTGATTGGTTTGTCTGTGTGACCTGTTTACCAACTGGTTTTGTAAATACTGTATTTTGGTTGAACTCTGTTTATATCACAACCGTGGACATTACTCTGATGCCTTGTGTGACATCCTCACTCTGGGCCAGTAATCAAGGAGCCTGAATCCTCACCACTGACACTGGAGAGGGACATTCACTTGGAACAAAATTGGATACACCCAGTATTTCCAGATGCAGCTCTTTGCATCAAGCACAGTGTCCCTTAAGAGCACACAGGGAACACACTAATTCCAGGGTCTGGGTTTCTCTGTCTCCTCCAGGGTCCCCGTAAGACTTCCCAATGGCACAGCTATAGAGTTTGAGACCTCAGCTGAGTGTCCAAGCCAAATTCTCCACCACTCTGTGTGAAACCAGTGCTTTTTGCCCCTGCTCCAAGTGGCTGACACACACGCACACTCTTTGAGATTTGATTTTCACACACACACACACCTGAGAGAGGCTGGCACAGATTTACTAGCTATGCCTCCTTCTGCCCAGACTATAAGGTAGTTATACTGCTACCAGGTATTCCAAAGCCAACTACTCCAAGGCTCTTACAAGGGTACCCAATTATACTGAGTGAAATTAATATTAATACAAATAATAGTGTTTTGCCAATACGGTAAGGCTTTCAGGAGTGGCTAGAGCTGTCACCAAATATATACAAGTATTCTCAGAGATTAAAATATTCTCTAGAAGACCAGCCACAGTGAACAATTTAAATACATTTAATAACAAATAAGAAAAGAACATGAAAATACTAACTATTTACAATAAACACCAGAGTTTCGTCACAGGAGATATTAAAAAATAACACAGGTGTATAGGTTCACACAGTCAAAGAAAAACAATACTTAACTAATCTCACTACATTTTCCTGACTGATCTAAAGGATTATTATTCCCTGCTTACTAGAGCAAGGCAAAATGAAGTAGGTGAGAGATCTTTCTTTGTCAGGTTGCAAAAACAGAGTGCTATGAGACTTCAGTCTCACCTAGTATTAAAATATTTTTAGTGATGGATTACAGAATGATGTCACATACATCTGGTTATCTGACTTCTGGTACCCATGCTTCCCCCCTTGGCTAGAAGCTGTAAGGATTTATCACATATGTGTCAATAATACACACATACAGAGCCTTGCTAAGATCTGCTGCAGCTCCTGGAAGTCATAAAACAATTTCAAACCTACACCTTTCCAGCAATTAGTTCACCCCAAAGACTATGCAGGAAGCTTCCTAGTACAGACTTTTTGTCTCTGGCTGCATTGAGAGAACTGTAAGTTACAAGGGTAATTTAATTTAAAACTATCTTCAAATTTTGAGATTAACCTCTTCTCTTCCAGTATCATCTGTTAAAATGTATGCATTCAGACAGTTACAATAATACATGTATATTTATTTTCCTGTCCAGCAGGGCACACTGTTGGTACATTTGTAAAACAAGCAGCTGTACAAATACATTTTTCAACACAAGCATCTATAGAAATCAGTTTGATATACACATGACACAATTCTTTACAATATTCCAAGTAGCTGTGATGGCATATGCTACACATCCATTGCCCTGCTTATCCTGGCATAGATGGCAATACCTCACATCATCACACCTTGGATGAAGTCTGCTGTTTTGATTTTCAGTTTCAGTATGTACGTCCAGTAATGAAAGTGATCAGGAGTACAGAGGAGCTGAGTCCCTTTACTTTTACACTTTACTTTTACAACAGGAGACAAGTTCCTGCACTAGTTTCTTGTCATACATTTCAGTTATTTTCTTTTTAGCATTGCTTCCACTGCCTTTCACAATTGATTTGCAATTTACAAACATTATTTCTGCTGCCCTTGTTCTTTATGGTACTAGCCTTCTTGTTTAAATAAGATTTTTTTCACTACCGATTTGAAAGAAAGAGCAAGGAGCAAGTAGTATACAAGGGTTCAAGAGTATGTTAATCTTCCAAGGGGAAAGATCAGTACCAATAAGAGCCAATGGGAATGAATCTTCCACATATCTAGACAGAAAAAACAATTTATGAAAATCTGGGAGTAATGATCAACGTGTACGGCTGTGTAGTGGTTGTCTGTAGGGTCAGTGTAAACCTTCGGGTGCTTGCTTATTAATTTTCACACTTGCAGGGATATTTTCATGAAACCCAAATGCTGTGTGCCACATAATGTCAGTTATTTGATTCCATACAAAAAAAAAGAACATTATGCAGTTACTCTTTGTTAATCGCACAGTACTTCATACATTTTAGCCGGTTTAGCAAACCATTTTTGTACATTTGTGCATCTGAGCCATAAATATAAAGTGTTTGCTTATATAAAATTTTAACTTGTATAACCATGAAAAAGGGCCTAGCATTCTGCTTCCATTCTCTACTTGCCTGGCAACTGTATGGGTAGTGGCTGATCATATTGCTGTAGTAGTCCGGTGACTTGACAACTGGATGAATGTAAGTGCTGTAGTTTGCAAATCAATGCTAATTTAAGATTGCATAACCATCTGTGAGAGTTTTTTTTTTTTTTTGCATGTGTGCTGTTTGTCCACAGTGTCTAAATAAAACCTTTTCTGTTATTAATGTATTCCTATTATGTTTATAACATTAGTATTAAGCATGCAATAATGCCTGACAGGGTGTGTGTTAATGTATAATTAATGCCCGCCCAGGGGTGTTATGATGCCCGATGCCTGTGGCACACATTAACACATACCCTGTCAGCCATTATTGCGCTTAGACAATGGGCTCATTGTAAAATTGTTGTTTAACTTGCTTATTTATTTTCTTAAGTACTATATTATTTTTTTATGTATTTTTAATGTAAAATAGTTCCTCAGCCTACTGTTTCAAACTTGCTGTAGTATATGTTAATGGTTTTGGAGCAAGCATTTTACATCAAATATACATAAACAATAATATAGTGCTTAAAAAAACAAGCAAGTGAAAGACGACAATTTTACATACAGCCCATACTCTCTCCCATACACACACTCAGTCTGTTTTCACACACGTACATATACACAGTGTCCTCTGCTTTCATACACGCATTCACTGACACAAGATCTGTCTCACCGTCCTTCTCAATCTGTCAATCTCCAACTGCTTTCATACACAGTCTCTTTCTCTCTCTGTCTCACACACGCACACACACACACACACACTCTCTCTCTCTGCTTTCATGCACCCATTCACACACACATTCAGACAGAAACGCACGGACAATCTCTCTTTCTTACTTACATACCTGCATACACTCTCACACATGCTGCATTTTTTTCCCTCTTATTTCACAATCGCTAAACCGCAAAAGCAATTGTAAAATAATGGTTCGCTCACTCTCACTGACATGTACATACACTCGCACACAGACACAGGCGTACCTTTTTGTCTTTTTTATTTTACACTCACTAAACAGCAAAAACGCTGCTTAGCGAGCATAAAATAATGGCAGCCATTCCGTTTTCCTCAGTCAGAGCTTCATGGTGGCTTGATATACTGCCGTGAAGAGGTGGACTCGTTCTTCTCAGTGGGCATTACTTGTACATTAATAACCTGCTGGAGAAAGCTCATTCTCCAGTCAGGGTATTGACGTACAGTTTGCCCATTGTCTAATGCAGTGTATTCCATTATTTTACTAGTCTTTGAAGTTACTGAGGTTTCATTTGGCAAAAATTTACAGAATTTAAATAGACTAAAAGAAAAAAATAAACACTGTACGCATTTTTGATGGTGGCAGTACATTACATTCAAAACTTTTTATAATGGAGTCCTATCCAGGAGTGTCTGTATAATGCTTTAGTCAAATAATAATAGTTTATGTAAACTTGCAAGTCATTGTCATAAATGGTTAAGAACATTATACTCATAAATTATATTCTATTAAAACAACAGAAGTACTCCATAATTATGAGAAGCGCCATACATAAGAATCATTGAACCTCATTGAAAGTTTGCTGAAATAAATAAATTGCATCTTTTTGAAAGCCTTTAATGAAGGACTGGCCTTCACATCCTGCGAAGAGCAGTCGGAAAGTACTTCATCTGTTTCAGTGCAACTCTAGAATGCTGCCTTGTATCCTTTCCTGGTTTAGTAAAACTTGGCTATGTGGAAATAGGCAGTCCACTATCAGGGCTGGACTCGTTCAGTGCAGGGCTTTCTGTATTTCAAACTGAAACTCTTCTTGTCTTTAGACTTGCCCAGTCCATAAGATGAGAGAGAATGTTAACCTGCTCCTGTTTCTGTCCCCCCCACTAACCTTTCTAACTTCTCCACTTACCCCCCCCCAAACTCCCCTCATTTTTGCATTGTACCTATGCAAACAGTAAATTTAAAAGTAAGTGTGTGTGCATTTTATAAAATAGAATTTGCTACTCTTAATTTGTTTGTTGTTCCTGTTCATACTTGTATGTAGCTATGTTAACTTCAATTTTGATTTAATTTTCTTTCAACAGTTACTATGTCTGAGCCAGTGCCGTAAGTGAACGTAATTGTTCAGCTGAATGCCTTTAGCATTTGTGTTTATTTTATTTATGAGCTGTACATTTTGTTTATTTCTGTAGTTAGTCTGATGACTGTTGGACTTGGGCACGAAATCTATGTTATTATTGTAAACTGCAGCTGCATCTGACTGCCACTTTGAGGTCTGTTTTTGTGTAAACATCAGATTGATAAACAGAAGTTTGTTTTTCTTTTGGCTTTTCCTGGTTAGGGGTCGCCACAGCGGAACTCCAGTCCGCTAATGATTGGCAGTCGATTTTTATGGTGCCGAGGTGCCAGCCCGATGCCCAACCTTCAGCGAACGCACGGCCATTCACGCATGTCTTTCGAACGCCACTCGACCGCGGGGAGGGCATGCAGACTCCACACAAAAGGCGCTCCAGCCAAGAATCAAACGGGAGAACCTCTTGCTGTGAGGCGATAACTCTACCGCGGCTTCCGATTGATAAACAGAAGTAGTAGTAGTAGTTATTTCAGATATTGTCATGTAAGAATAATGACACAGTAATACTCTTATATTTTTGTGTCATTTTCTCGGTGTTAAGTTTTTTAAACCAGTGTTTCTGAATAGTATATCCCACAATACTACTGGTAATGGGAGGAGTTATTTGGCATTCAAATATGCGTTCAAATCTTTGGCTGGAAATACCTACTTTTCAGATGCTTTTTGTACCATTTTTTTCAGTGCCTGCAAGTTGAGAGTTATACTTCTGTGTGTACTGAAATTCTTAAAATGGCAACTTAATTGTTTTTGAAGATTAATTATAAAAGATCTAGTTTTTCCTCTACATAATTTTATTTTGTATATTTTGGTTTTATTAAACACTTCAGTATTTAAACATATGTCTATCTGGCAATGCCAGGATTGTAGTACTCCTGTTTTGTATCATATTGATTTTTTTCTCACAAGTTAACCTTTGAAAATGGGATGTGTCAAGTTGGACCTCCAACTAAATACACAAAAATAAAGTAAATGAGTAGTTGCCTAGAGTCTTTGTTCCAGACTTCATTTGTGGTCAATGCTTGGAAAATGAATGCTCCCATTACTAGGCCATATTTGCTTGCATGGATTCCAGTTACACAAGTTAAACAACATTTATCAACAAATTAGAGTAGTTATATAAGCCCAGGGTGACATGGAAGAACATCTGAGTGACTTTCGGGGTGTTGCACAGGTTATTGATTTGGAGTACATTTAATCTAAATCTGCTTCTGTGCATCTCATTACCATAACATGCACTATCATACACCTGAGATGTGGAATTACTCTTGACATTAAGCATTCCCACCCAGCCATCCTCCACTGATTTGTACGCTCTCCTAGAGTAAGCTGGCTAGTTTGTTGCCACAAAGTTTGCATGATGGTATGTGGAAGAGTATTCTTGGTACAAGTAGAAGACACTATGCCTGGTAGGTGCACTACTGGGTGTCTTCCGTTTTCATTAAAAGCTGGGTTTAAAAAAAAAAAGAAAAACTAAACACAACAGTATGATTCTGCAATAGTATATAGTGAACTAAACCGTGAAAAAAACTAATGTGGAAAGTGCACTAGCAGAGAAACCTTGTCTCAGTTATTTACAAATGGATGCATAGTACTGCATATGGCAAGTATGCTCCAAGGAGGAGTTTAGTTTGATTTTCACCATGAGTGCTTTCTTTTTGGAGTCTACATGTCGTCCCATGTCTATGTGAATTTTCTTTGGTTGTTTCTGATTCTTGTCCCCTCCCAAAGATATGCACAGTAGGGGACTGTCAGTTCTCCTGCTAAGTTGAGCATGGTTATATATCTGTGTGCATGCATTCTGTAACAGACTAGCACCATGCCCAGAATGGGTTTTAGTGCCATGCATTCAGTGGTTCCTGGGATAGGTTCCATCTTCCTTGCTTCAAGCTTAAAACAGATTTGTCAGGAAGTGTGTGGATTGGTGGCGTACTTTCCTGCAAAGATTCAACCAAATCGGACAGCAAAGTTAGGTATTTAAGATTGTTAGACATGTAATTCTATTCTTGCTATGCAGCTGTGAGCACTCAAACTATGTGCAGTGGCCTAATGCCAGCTGTAAATGAATTTGGTGCATTGGTTATGTTGCAGCTCTCAGCGAAGCATCGTAAGTTTTGCATATCACTGACACAGTACCAGTTTTATCCTTCTTAATTCTTCTGTATTAAGCTTCTGGAAGCAGAAATTCATGTGTACAGTGATACAATACACAGGTACAGATATGCAAAACAGGATGTTTGTTGCAAGGTGGGACAGTAAGAATGTTACCGTGCTGAAAGAGCAGTTTGGGTTAGCTTTGCCTCTGTCATGAGGCTTTGAATTTGGCCTTTTTATTTCTAATTTATAGATAGGAAAAGATTGAAGCCCATAATCAAGATGAAGACAGTTCCTTTACCATGCATCTGGTAAAAGCCTTGAAAAAGTCCCAAGGTATGGTTAATCAGGATTTCAAAGGGGAAACAAGTGCTTCTGTGGTTGTAATCACTCATGTAAGGTGTCCAGAGAATGTGTTGCAGGTAGATCAGCTATTTTTTTTTTTTTGCATTGTTCAAATTCTATGCTGACCTCAACACAAGACGCAAGGCTTACTTCTGATGTTCTGCTGTAAAGACAGCAGTGTATAAACCTTTTTGCCACCTAATTTTACATCTAAAATTTGATTTTTTTTTAAGTGGAAAAGCTAATAAACTTTCAGGAAGTAACCTTTTAAAATGTATTCTTATGCATTTCTTACAAAGGTTCACAATTTCAGTGACAGACTCTTTTGAGTCTACTAAAGATTGAAGCCTTGCAGGTATATTTTTGACTTGGTTTAGGAGTCTTTTGAAGCAGGTAGAAGGTCTGCAAAATTGCTGTGAAGATATGCATTTACATTTGTTGTGATGGAGTAAATTTTGGAATGCATTTTGTAGTACTTACGATAAATGGTGTAATGAGGGGGAAAACATTTAGTCCATTTTTGCCCCCCCCCCCCCCAAGACAATCCACAGTAATTGGAAATGTGAGTTACTCGTATTATAAAAGTCATCCTAGCTTAGGTGAAGTTCTTCAAACTGTTTTTGTGTTGAGTAATTTGCTTACTTCTATGTGAGCTCCTTCTGGCATTATACCTGCTGAAAGAGGATCATGGTGAAATTATGGTATGTCCTCTTGGTTCTGAATCCTATCCATATTGATTGCACCCAGGGACCTGCACACACCAGTGCTTAGATTTGTTAGACAAGCCACAAAGATTCAGTGTTCAGCAATCTACAGCTTTATATAGGTTCACAGATAAGTACTAGCCTAGCTGGCCTTGCAGGCCTTTTAAGCCTAGCCAGTTTCCCTTTTGATGCTTGAATTAACCTATCATACCCATGTGTGGGATAAAGCATTTAGGATATGCCTCTGTCATTAATTAATTTATTTTATTTTATATTTGTTAACCGGGGGTGTCTGAATGAGCCAAAAAGGCCCTTTTTCAGCAGAGGCCCGGGGAGAAAAGCCCCACATAGAAAAATTACAGATACATTTAGTTATTTAGACATGATCAGTATACACACAAATTACAAGAGACATGCTTTTACAGTGGTGTACAGCACATCAACAGTTACAGTGGAGAGAACAAACAAAAAATATAATTTAAAAATAAAGGTAATTAATAGATTTGTGGTGTACAGCTGAAGTTTGGAACATAGGTAGAATACATACACAGTACACAGGTACAGTGCATACATTGTAGATTAGCCAGTGTTTGTGAGTAAGATTGAAAACTATTATCAAGTACTCTAGGTTTAGTATGTGTACGTTATCCACTTTCAATAGCCTGGGGAGCAATCATGGCACTGCCAACTTTGCTTGAGATGTTGCCTGATGAGATCTTTAAAGGTGGCTTTGGATGATGTGTTTTGAATGCTAGTGGGGACAGAGTTCCATTTTTTAGCCACTGAACTACTATATAGCGCATCTCCAAAGCTATTGTAGCTGTTGGTGACTTATAGTAGTAGTTTGCATGATGATCTAAGAGGCCTTTTGGCTGAGTGATGTACTAGGTTTTTGAGGGCAGGACACTTATTGGGGAGGTAATAGATCAAATGACAGAGCCAGAGCTGATTGTAGGTTAGGAGGTTGGGCAGTTCAAGCCAGTGGAGCTGTCTCAAAACAGTACAGTGATGAGTTCTATGTGAGCAATTTGCAGCAAAGCGAGCAATTCTGTTATAGCAGGCTTCTATTTTGCTTAGTTCAGTTTTGTTGAGATTAGTCAGAATGGGAGATGCATAGAGTAGGGTGGATAGAGGTTGGGAGCGAGCAATGGCTGATCTTGTGTTGTTGGTAAGAAATGGTTTGATATGGTAGAGTGATCACAGTTTGGCATGTACTTTTTAGTTAAGCTGAGATGACTATCAAATTTTAGGTGGGCATCTATGGTTATTCCCAATAGCTTAGCCTGTGCCATTGGAGCAATTGGAGTAGCATTTCTGGAGTAGACAGTGAATTGACTGTTATCAGTGTTTTTGTTAGAACTGGTTATAATCATAAGCTGAGTTTTCTTTGGATTGAGGATAAGTTGGGCTTTGGTAAGGTAGTTTTCAACGTCAGAGAATACTAGTTGAGTTGTTTGCAGGAGGGTGGGAATGTTTTGTGCAGCACAGATTAAGGTAGTGTCATCTGCATACTGAGTGATAGATGCATGCTGTGTTGGTATTTAGTTTGTAATGTTGTGTAGTAGGATTTTTTTGTCCAGCCTAATGCATTTGTTTGCACGGTTGCGCAGTTCTTAGTTAGGCTTTGTGTTTCTTTGTTTTTTTGATAGTAAAGCCAGGCAGTGTCTCTGGACTTGAGGATTTGTTTGGTTTCTTTACTATGCCAGGGGTTTGTAGAGGTTCTAACCTTGGTTTTGCACAATGGAGCGACAGTCTAAGTGTTGTAGAAATGTTTTGTTGAAATATGCTACAGCTTGGTCAAGTGGGAGTGTTTTTTTTGGGGGGGAGGGGTCCAGTCACAGTTACAGAATAAAGTGTTGAGAACTTCAGGAGAGAATTTTTTTGTGTTTCTAGTGAATATATAGTTAGTGGTTTTGCATATGCATGTTCTACTACGTATAAAGTATATTATGTTGTGGTCACATAAGGTGTCTGGGAGACTGCCTGCGTGGGAGTACAATGTGGGGTGGGTAGTTAGGACACAGTCAAGGATGGATTCCCTTTTAGATTTTTTATAACATCTAGTTGGAATTTGGACTAGCTGCTGGTAGCTGTGGAGATTTATTAGATTACTTGGTGGTTCTGATATACAGGTGAACTAATCTAGGTTGAAGTCCCCCATAGTAAGGGTCTCTTGTGAGTATGTTGAACACCAGGATAAGAAGTCTTCACTGCTAGCTGATGTATTACCAGGTGGAATATAGATCACAATTGTGATGATGACCTTTTTAGAGTGAAGTTGACGACGTGAGATAATAATGTCCCAATTATTGGGGGAGGGGTAGGAGTTTGGTAATTGACAGACAGTTAAGTTGGACTTGTACAGTAAGACAGTTCTACCCCCTTTACGAAGTGGTCTGTCTTGTCTAATGATATTGTAGCTGGTAGGTAGAACTTCTGAGTTAGCTATGTTTTTATTTAGCCAGGTTTCTGTTAAAACAACTGTGTCTGGGGAGTAGTGTGCTATTGTGGCCTGGAGTTCAGGTATTTTATTTTTAATACTTCTAATGTTAATATTTAGCATTAAAAGATGGTTGGTTTTGCTGCTGCTGTTGATTTGCCCAGAGATGAAGATAGTGGGGGTGTTATGTTCTGACATTTGTGTTGGAGCAGTTTGTGTTGGACAGGATGGATTTGGGCCTGGATTGCGGTGGTTATCCCCACTTATGGTGAGCCTGGTGTTAAAATGGTGATACAGCTGTTGGAGTTTGGTGAGGAGTGTGAGAAAGTATTGTGTTTTTTGAAGTAGGAATGAGAGCATATATGTTTAGTTCTGAATTGGTCCGTTATGTAGTTCTTGAACAATTGTGGGCAGATATTATAATGTGCGGTGTCTGTATATGAGAGTGCATAATGTAGTGTTGTGCTACTAATTTAGGGATCTTGCAAGAGTGATAACTTGTGGTGTTATAAAGAGTTATGAGAAGACAGACTAGACTTAGTTGTGTGATAGTCATGGTTATAAAATCTAAGTTGGTTCTAGGTGGGGGGGTCTGAATAGGAATTATAGGGTTGCACTATATGTGGATGGGTACTTCCGCGGTGGTGCAGCGGTAGCATTGTTGCCTCACAGCAAGAGGTTCTCCTGTTCGATTCTCTGCTTGGGCTGGGAGTGCCTTCTGTGTGGAGTATGCATGTCTTCCCTGCGGTTGAGTGGGCGTTCGAAAGACATGCGTTGAATGGGCGTGCCTTCGTTGAAGGTTGGGCGTCGGGCTGGCAACTCGACACCATAAAAACCAACTGCCAATCTTTAGCGGACCGGAGTTCCGCTGTGGCGACCCCTAACCGGGAAAAGCCGAAAGACAAACAACAACTATATGTGGATGGCTAAGTAGTGTGGGTGATGTAAAAAAATGCCTAGTGGGAATGAGAGTGATTGGGAGTATTTTGTGTGGAGCAAGTTGGTGTGGTATAATGTGATATGACTTGAGGAGCTGTGATTGGTGGAGGTGATGTGAGGGTGAGCTGTTGGCGTGACTGTGATTACTATAAATGTAGCGGTTGTGGGGTTGGGAGGGAGTAGGGGGCAGGGGAGCGGAGAGAGCCCGAGCATTAGCGAGGGCGAACGGAGCGAGGCAGAGCCCACCAAGACAAGAGTAAAAAGTAAGTATTACTTTACAAATCTGAATACTTTAAACAAATTGCTGAAGTCTAATGGCTTACCAGCAAGCAGAATGCAATTGCTGAAGAGCACTTGTGTCCTGGTGGGAGACTAGAAATTTAAAGATGGCTCCATGCTTAGCAGGATTCTAATATAGACTTAGTATTGGGTGAGGGAGATAGCACAAGGGGTGTAAACCAGGTGGATTGCAAAGAAACCAGAGAAGCAATCATTGGAAATCAGTGAAGGCCTCAGAGAGGTTAAGTAATTATTCAAACTACCTGTAAAGTGAAGGAGAGAAGAGACAGCAAAGTTTGTTAAGGTTGAGAGTGTGTCTTTACATTGACTTGCTGATTAGTAACCAGTTTGTGCACAGATTAGAGTAGGGAGATACATTAGCAATGAAGGGGAATGTATAGAGATGCAAATAAACAGGTGGGCCTCCAAGTGATACAAACTAAGGCAGAAAGCACTGAGAGGGCTGCTTGATGGTTAATTTAGTCACAGGGATCTGAATTAAATGTATACTGTCTGTTGGACAGTTAGGATTACTGCACTATCTGGGGGGGGGCACAAGGCTACAACAGTCAGTTTTATTAGCACGCTAAGAACTATTAAGAAATACTGCTAATGTAATAGCTTCACTCTCATAAAACATACAAGTAGAATGCCTGGGTGGACTGACCCTGCTCTTGAGGCTCAAAATGTATATCCTTGTTTAGTTTTGCAGTACTGATTCCTTCTTGTACTGTATGAGTGGGAGTGGTAGCCGCAGACTGCAGATTTGCTTGAGTGTGGTCAGCAAGCAGAATGCAATTGTTGAAGAGCACTTGTGTCCTGTTGGGAGGCCAGAAATTTAAAAAAAAAAAAGTAGTATATTAATAGTACATGGGACAATCCTGAGGTAAATTTTCTATTACTCATCCATAAATCTAAGTTGTGCTTGAAAATGGACAAGGATACACTTTGATATGATGTTTCCACTTTTCATTTTGTCCTCAACTACTGAGGTTTGGATCCGACTTGTCTGTTTCTAAAGCTCGTGGCAAACAGGAACTCTCGAGCTTCTCCCTTACCCACAGTGTACCAATCACAGTTCAGATCTTGTTTGCCACTGCAGTGCAAAGATCTGGTCTATTGATACTCCCGAACTTCATAAAAGATAAGTGATAGTGATTTTTTTCTCACATTCCTTTACCTTACTGCTTATTATCTATACTATCTTATACCTTACCCTACTTCTGTTTTTTGTCCACTTAACCTCTAATTTTTCTTCCCTCGCTTTTTACACTTGTGTACTCTCTAGATACTGTCATTAGTATCGCTTCCTTTACCTAGTTCGTTGTTTTTACCAGTACTGGTATTTTTCCCCTTTCTTCCTTCTGTTTGCTAATTAAAAAAAAGTATCTCTTTTTGTGTTTGGACTCTTAAACTCTCAAAAAGGTACCTTAATAGCAATTGCCTCTGTAATCATCCCACATGAACCCACCCTTTTTTTTTTTTTACTGTCCTCTCTCTTCCACCCTTCCTTACTACTATAACTCACTTAACGTATTGTACAATTACCCTCTGAAGATAACCCCCACCGTGTTATGTAAATTCATTCAAATGTTTTATTGTATATTTCTTTGCTATGTTTTTTCTTCGATGTTATAATGCCTCTTACTATATTGTACTGTGGAGCTTTTTCTACATTTGCTTAACTGTTTTATTGTAAAATTTTCACTGTATTCATCTTCAATTTTGTAAATTTTCTTGCTTACTTGTACTGTGGAGCTTTTCTCCCCAGGCCTCCACTGAAAAAGGGCTTTTGCTCAGATGGACTATCCCAGTTAACAAATGTCAGATAAATAAATTGTTAAAACTTCTAAACATATCAGAAAAACCAGCAGGTTTTAAAAAGTGCATAAGGCATGTACATAAATTTGTGGAAGACTGCTCAGTATGCCACAGCTTCAATCCATGCACTTTAGTGGAAAGGAAGGATATATTGATATTAAAAGGCTTTCTGCCCTCCTCTTTCAGAGAAGCTATTTCTGAAGGTACTTCTACCATGTCTAGGAAATCCTCATCTCTGAAGCCTTCTACTTCGTCTTTCTCAGTTACTTGAAGAAAAAGATCATCAAAAGATCTGGTCTCAACTCCGGATCCAAAGAAACCGAAAGTTACGAATCTTACCTTGACCACAGAGCTGAAATTGAAAAAAAATCTGATCTGACCATTTCAGATCCGAATGCTCACAAACAGAATACGACAAGCTTTTAAGTCGTCCGAGCGTAGATCATCGGATCTGACATCACCAACCTTGACTTTTTAAGCCCTTGCCTTGAGTAACGTACTCTCCCTCCCTAGATCCTGTCCTGGACAGAGTACCTTCACCTTTTTTGGAGCACCCAAAATCTCCATCCACTCTTTCTGCTCATTATTCCAGAAGCCTGACCAGAGAAGACCTGGAAAGACTGGTAAGGAAGATTCTTTTAGTGCAGGGACAAACTGGAGTTTCCCCGGCTCCTACCCCTCTGGGTCAGGAGATCCAAATTTCTTCAACTCCCCCATTGCAGGTTCCTCCTATGACGTCAGCTGTAGCATCAGAGTCTTTGGATTCGAGATGTCTGGATCTGTCAGTTTCAGATCCGAGGATAACCTTATCTTCAGATCCGAAATTATCCATGAGAGTTCTGTTCCCATCAGATCCAGAGAGCTCTCGAAACAGTAGCCTGCCTGTCTGGTCCAAGGTGTTGCATTCGACTTCGAGATTTTCAGAGCCATCTCTACACCTTGCAACCTCAGCACTGGACAGCACAGCTCCAGCTTCCACTTTGGAGGCTTTTCCCTCAGAGTGGGAGAGGGCTGCAATCCAGAAGCATTTCTTTTTGTGTTCGATGTCCTCTTCTCTGGGCCTGTCTGCCTTTGAGGCTATGAAGAGGGTCTTTTCTGCTTTGGCAGTTCTGATGGAACTTTCCCCTCGAATCCAGGATCTTCCCCCATAATGACCCAGAACTTAGAGCCTCGATATTCCCATAATTATTATTCTTCCTCAACTCCCCTCCCAACAACCCCCATCCTTTAGGCTTCTGGACGAATGAGTAATATGGAGTACACATGCCTTGTTGTTGTTATTTAAATATATATATATATATATATATATATATATATATATATATATGTGTGTATATATATATATATATATATATATACATATGCATACACAAAGACATCAGAAATAGCTTCTTCATAATGATTGCCATATTTTACTTTTCTAAGCAGCAAACAAGATCTAGATAATTGGGGTTGGTGCATTGTGGGTAAGGGAGAAGCTCGAGAGTTCCTGGTTGCCATGAGCTTTAGCAATGGCCGAGTCAGATCCGAGGGATCAGATTCTAACCCCATCAGTTAAGGAAGAATGAAAATAGCCAACACAGATAGAATGCTATGGTGAGTACATAACTTCTTTTTTTTTTTTTTTATTACTTGGATGGAGATTCTGTTTCAGAGCAGTAGTATCCTCTATGAGATGCATCTGTCCCTCCAGTCTGTTCTGTTGATGTTGTAGAAGAGGTTTAGATACTAGACCAAATATTTCTGATGCCATTTGACTTATGGACAGTAGGTCATCAATACTGGATCAGAGGATGTCTTATATGCCAGACACAGATCATCACATAGCAGTCTGTAGATTACCAAGTATAGTGACGCTTTGAATCGGCCCACGTAGAAGATATTGTTCAGGCCTTGTGTCCTTTTAGTAAAGTATCTCTTTGGACATTCCAGTTGTTGCATGCGTCTGAAGAGATGAATACCAAAGGGGGTATTGTACTGTGTGATTGACCTAATGAGGTCTGAGAAAAGGGAGACAATGACATCTCTAGAATTAGATACAGTCCTTTTGTTTATAAGCTCTGCAATACTAGAAGGACTTTCTTTCAACAGTGGCCACATGTTAGTCAGAAGTTTGGTCAGCATCTACAAAAGATCCCATATCCTGCAAAAGTGGGTCTGTTCTTTAGGAGCGTATTGTCAGTGTGGTAGTTCCCTGGGGTAGATGACTTCCCAAAGGATACAGTAGTGCATTTTTTTGAATTTAGTTTCAGTTCATAATTCTGGTACCAGTTTATTTGGGACAAACCTTCCTGCAGGGATGGGTAAGTCATAAGGGGATTCACTGAATGTTCCTAGCTTGCAGTCACTTACAGGCGTAGTAAACCGAAGCCCATTGGGTACTGGCTTTTAAGTAGATGCCAAACAGGAGAGGTCCCAGCACTGAACACTGGGGGGACTCCACTAGATACTGGTCTGTCTGTGTGGTAGCTTCACTTATTTTTACCTCCTGCGTACTTATCTGAAGATTTCCCTCTTGAGGTAAATTTCTTGGCATCCATTTCCAAACAACATAAGTGCGTTATGATCATCGAGCCAATCATAATCCTCTATTTGCAAGCACTTATCATATGATGACCTTATGCTTCCATTCACAAGATGCCTCCACACCTGTTTCTGTGCACATCTAATTCTTGATGGTAAAAAAAGTGAAAGAAGGAAATAAAAAAAAAAAAGAAAACTACTACAATAATATAGTAATTTTAACACATTACTCTTGAACACACACTCACCCCAAACGTACACGAAGCATCCCTTGGACATTCACTGCATAGAGCTAAAATGTAGGACAATTGAGAGAGTGGGGCTTCGGTAAAAACAAAGAAATGCAAAGGAATTCTGCCCTTGCTGACCTTCGCATCGGGATGTGCTTTCTGTGCTCTCATGATCTGTCTCTCTCTCTCTCTGTCTGTCTGTCACTGAAACAGACTCCTCTCCCTCCTTTGCAGCACGCAAAAGCACTCCGGCGTAAAGGAAGTAATGCACCCCTCATCTTAAAAAATACGCTTCAAATCTTTTTATAAAAGAATTTGCAAACACCAGCATCATGCAGTAGTTCTTTGCCATGCAGAATATTTAAATCCTCTTCCTTTTCAGCACCGTGGCTTCACCCTATCTGGAAATGCAGCCAAACATAATTCTTAAGATATGCAGACCGGATCTAATAAAAAGCACACTCAGCCTGCGGGTCTAGTCTGAATCAACAGTCAGCAGTTGCTCAAAAAAAAAACTTGCAATTGTGGCTTGGCTCTTTAATCAGCTGGATCACGAGCCGGAGATGAGCTCATACTGGCTTGCCACCCTGTGCTTCGGCCTCAGTGTAGGGAACATCAATCGCAATCAGTTTAGCCCATTGTTGAGCTGTGCTTCTAAGATTATGAACATAACTAAAAAAAAAAAGGCCTTGTGACTGCCCTTGATTTGGGTAGCTGTATTAGCTTCACACTAGGCTTTTGTGGATTATATTAAGTTCTAGAGTTTGTTTATTTTAATGATGAGGGTTCTGTCATTCTGTGAATTACTCTTTCTTTTGATTAAAATTGTCTTCCTTTCATTGTAAAACTTGTTGGTATTATGCTCCCATCATAGGGGGTTGATTTTGGGGTTTTATCCTTTGCTTATTCTTGTACGGTGTAGCTGCATCTATGCAGCTGCTTTACATGCTGGCATAGTGTGCATGTCTTTGTATGCTGCAGAGTTAACTGGGTTTGGTGGAGATTTGAAGCTTGTCAGTGTATCCCATAGGAGCAAGTAGTTTTGTCTTAGAGGATTTTCTAAAGGTACCTTGAATGGAATGGGTCTGTGGTTTCATTTTTTTTTTTTATTTCAAAGGTGACTGCTTTATGGTCAGACCTAACAGGTGACAGATATACACAAGGGATGGTACAGGATGCCCCAAAATTAGTAAGGACAAAGATCCAAGCTGTTATTCACACTAGTTAGTATTCTGAGTAATTGTTCCAAAGCATTTGTCTTGACAAAGTCCAGGAATCTCTATCCTCTTGCACTAGTGGTGGTGTTAGTTTCCAAGTCTATAGTTGGATAGCTTAGATTAGGAAAATGTTTTAAGCTTAATACTGAGTGATTCCAGTTCCTTTAGATGTGTGTTTTATGGGTATTTTGACTTACTTGGGTCATAGAAGGAGTTCTATAGTTGGATAATACATGGTATGGGACTTTTCTGATGGTGATTTGGACATGAAGCTGTACTGCATCATTCTGCCTTACTAACCCTGATGTGAGTCTCTTTTGGATAAAGATCTCTGCACCTCCATGTTTTTTCCCCTCCTATGTAGTAAGCTGACTGAAATGTATGGAAGGCAGCATTGCCCTGCAGAGCAAGAATGCTGTCCACCATTTTAAAGTGTCTCAGTCAGTACACAGATGGCTACATTTTCCGGAGGGAGGCAGGCTTGTCAGGGGGTGAACTTTCTTGTTTAGGCTCTTAGGAGTAATAATTAATACCTTCATATTTTTCTTTGCTTGCTTCATTATGTTGATAGATTTATCAAGTTGGTATTGTCTAAAAAGGTACTGTGGGGGTGGACAGTGCCTTTGCAGAGAGATTCATGCCATCTCTGAAGAAGCAGTGTGGTCTGTCAGTCATATCCTCTCTGACTGATAAATATTGGGCACCCTTCGAATGACTTCAAAAAAGTAAGCCAGTTATTAAAGTAAATAATTTTTTGCTCATATTGCTGCATGATCCTAGGAGAAGGTAGAATGCTGCTCAATTCTGGGTTTATACCTAGTGGGACACAGTCTGAGACCTCATTCATTTCTTTCTTGGTATAATCCTTTTCATTCTTACCGTCATTGAATTGTCTGGTGTGTTAATCCATCTAGTAGTGCTCGTCAGTGACAAGAATATTGCTGTCAAGGAGTGAATTCTGTATGCTTTTGAAGACTTGTTTGTCTTTCGGCTTTTTCCCGGTAAGGGGTAGTCACAGCGGAACTCCGGTCCACTAATGATTGGCAGTAGATTTTTTACGAAACTCTGAAGTGCCAGCTCGACGCTCAACCTTCAACGAAGACACACCCATTTACGCACGCATGTCTTTCGAACGCTACCCAACCGCGGGGAGGACATGCAGACCACACAGAAGGCACTCCCAAGCCGAGAATCGAACGGGAGAACCTCTTTTTGTGAGGTAACAATGCTACTGCCGTACCACAGCGGCAGCCTCTGTATGCTTTTGAAGACTATTCATCAAAATCATATTCTGTAAATTATCTTATCATGGGTGCAGCATGAAACAGCAATTGGATCAGAATACTGACCTTTTTTTTTAATGCTGCATCTCCTGTGAAGTACTAGGGACTCTGCTTTCTCCAAATACTATAGATGTGGTGTTTCATGTCAATCCAGACAGCTGCTTTGCTATGCAGCACATATTTTATTTTGTGCCTTTGCCAAAACCGTTCAACTAAAATGAAATTGGTGCAGTTTATTTATTAACTACAGAACTGTAAAAGGAATATGAGGATTTTATTTGCATAGTTATAACCTGGTTCAAAAGCTGAAGTAACATCATTATGTCTTTAATTTATGAGAAGTGGTACTGTTATGTTATAATTGCTTTAGGCGATTGCAGTTTTGAATTTTAGTTTGTGTGGTTTACAGAAGTGAGAGGTGATGCAGTCTCTGCTATTCACTGGAAGTGCATTTCCCTGAAGGGTAAATGCACGATTACACTGAAAAAAATTGGAAATGTAGCCATCTTGTATTAACCCAGCATTTCCAACAAAACAGACTGAAACCCAAAGAAAACATAAACCCCCTAACATCTACTCAAAGGTGGGGCACAAGCACCCCCCACACCCCCTTAGATGCTACCACCCACTTCTATGTTCAAGAAAACACAATTCAGTCACTGAACATTGAATTAAATGTTCATTCTTGCAAATGCACCTCCAGTAGATGGCTCCATACTGCTATATAAGAGTGTGTGTGTATGTGTGTGTATGTGTGAATATATATATATATATATATATATATATATATATATATATATATATATATATATATATATATATATACACACACACACACATGTATGTGGGTGTGTATGTAAAGAAACTTGAAACTCAAATCTTCAGACTGCATGCACCTGCTGCACTACTCTGAATACAGCTGTATGACACTCATGTCTTACTTCTGAGTTATCTGTCTGAGAAATTTGCAGTTTTTCCCTTCCATAGCACTTGCCATTTCTTTAATATTTTGACTATGTTTTATGTATGTAATCTTTGGTTTCAATTTGAACTGTGTAGGTGCTTTGTGCCTCCAGACTGCCCTCCCTCATTCACACCATGTATTAAATGTTGGAAATATGTGAGTTTGCTGAAATTCTACTCCTGGATTCATAAGTTTTGGAGCAGTGTAAGATGCTTCATATCCTGCATATTTTTTCCAGTGACCAAATTAAACCACATAGCTTTGTGTTCTCAATTTTAAACATACCAGCAGCAGTTGTTTTCCTGTTTTATAAATTAAAACTTGCAGTTCAGATCTTCTGTGACTTTCCAAAAAACATTGCCAAAGTTGCCAATAGTGGATAAAAGTTGTGATGAGTTTAGCATTTAACAGACATTTTTTGTGCATTATCTATATAGGCACTTCACATCTTGAACATTGTACTGTACTTGGAATATGCAAACTATGAGGATAAAAACAGAGGATGTGTACCAGCCCAATATCACTGAGGTAGGGATTCTTTTTGCAGTGGCCCAGCTTCAGCTAGCTTCCTGGGTGCCAAAGTACTGACCATGGGGTCAGTAGTTTTCAGAAGTTTGAGGTAAATTCTCCATTTGTCTTTGGGAATGATCAGGGATTAGTCAGTGCCTCTATGGTGGAGATCCCAGGGGTAACATGAGTGGGGTCAGTTGTACGTAGGGACCCAGGTACTTCAACAGTCCCTGATTTTTTGCCCTCTCTCTTGTAAAATTTTTGATTTTCTGGAAAATTACAGAAGATTACAGTCAGTCAGTAATGCCAGACATTAGAGTTGATTTCTTATTCTTCAGAAATTGCTTGGAGATACAAAACCTGTTTGATTAACATTTTAAGTTAGAGTAATATTGAAAAACTCTCTCTGATTTTGAGCCTTTGGTACCCTCCTTATTTTTGTCTTTGTCCTGATTTCTTGAACAAAGAAGTTGAGGTATGAGTGAGAGATGAAAATCCTACCAGAGATACATAGGAAGTGGCTAGTGACCTTATTTCAAAGGTCAGGCTTCTTATAAGTCAGTAGGTGGGCACAGAGGTAGAACAGGAGCACCAGGGTACAATGGATGGCTTACATTTGCTCAGATGATATTAGAGGAGCTAGTTATTGTCACTCCATGAGGACAGACAATTTATCGCAATACAGTGCTGAATCTTATTTTTACTGCTGGATCTTATTACTGTAGCCTTTGCTTACATGTTTACCTGACATGTTATGTTTTACATTTTTTTCTATGGGCTGTTTTTGAATCATTTGTTACTTACTGTTCAGTTTGCTTTATATACTGGACTTCAGCTGGATTTAATCCAGACACCCCCCGAAATTGGGAATATGTATCCCTAGTTACATTTATTACCAAACAATTAAGTGGATACAAAAGTATATGTACATGTCACATGCAGTGATGTACATTGTGAAAATAAACAGAAACTTGTATATAGTCTTTTCTGTTGTTTCTCTGTTACAGAATCGTATGGAGGAGAGCAAAGCATTATTTAGGACGATTATAACATACCCCTGGTTTCAGAATTCATCAGTCATTCTGTTTCTAAACAAGAAGGACCTCTTGGAAGAGAAGATAATGTACTCCCATCTAGTTGACTATTTTCCAGAATATGATGGTATGTAACTTTCTTTATGTACTTTAATTGCAAGCATCCAGAGTACCCTCTTCAGCCATGACCTGGGTCAGCGAGAATAACTGTGTACATGGAAATTAACAGCAAATCTATGATATTATAAAATCAACTGCAAAATTAAATTAGTATTGGAATAATTTCAGTTTTATTACTTGATGGAAAAGTTGAATAAAAGTGTAGATACCTTTGTCCCTAGAAAGATAGCAAAGATGTCTGAATGTTGAAGTGTTATACATCAGCATTATGTGCCAATATGTAGAGCATCTGGTGAAATACATCTGCACTGCATGTACTGTGTGTGTGTGTGTGTGTGTGTGTGTGTGTGTATGTATGTATATATATATATATATATATTTTTTTTTTTTAATGTGTGTGTGTATGTATATATATATATATATATATATATATATATATGTATATGTATATATATGTATATGTATATATATATATATATAAATAACAAAATGGCCAATGTTACATTTGAAGCCCCGGCAAGTATGAGAGAAGTCTAAAGTACATCATCATCTCAAAAAAGTAAGAAAGTTTATAATATATATGTGTGTATATGTAATTTGGAGCAAAACATTAAGTTAAAAAAAAGTATTGATGCTGTAAATACAAATCTGCTGCAAAGTGTAAAGGCAGAGCTGTTACGTTATCTTTGTCAGGCAGAGAACAGCTATTGAAATCAGCTGCTCATGATCAGCAGGAGACCCTGTAAAAGTAGAAAAGAATACCTTGTGTAGTGAGTTAAAACATAGAGCAGATGTTTCCAGGGATACACCCTGTTTTCTTCTAGATGACAATATTGCTTTCATGTCCTTAGAATATATTCCTAGCCTTCCAACTAGAAAAGCATTATTGCAGTATATAGGCAGAGTTTGCTGAAAAGGTTCCAATCAAACTTACATGCCTTATCTTACTTTAGAAAACTTGTATCTGAGTTTATTTCCACCAACAACCGACAGTTTCATTGAAAAAAAGAGTTATCGATAAAACCACTGAAAACACTGTTAGTGTTTACTTCTGTCAACTTATTTGATTGAGTAGAGTGACTGTATGGTTGTCGTGGTATGGTATGATGTGTATTGGAAGTTTGTACAAGAGGTTAGGGATACATTGTGGTATGAATCTGTCAAGCCAACATGCTTTATCTGCTGATGAAGATTGTGTTTCTTTACCAGAGGAGTTGATTCTCCCTTTTGAATTAGATGATCCCAATATTTCAGTTTTGTATTTTTAGTTTGCCACCCCCATGCTTGCATCTTGGATTGCATTTTTCCCCTATAGGTAACATATTCCCAAACCAATTACACATTTTTCCCCTTCTCCAAGTTTACCCATCTCTTGTCTCATTTCTGTCAACATTGGGTGCCAGAGTCAGTAAGGGGAATCTCACAGAACAAGAGGAGAAGCAAATTAGAGTTAGTTAGTTAGAGAAAATAAGGGGGTTTCTGGATAACATGCATGAGTTTAGAGAGATTGCAGTTAAGCAACTATTTTGATAAGTCGAGCACAAAAACTTTTAACACAGTGACTTGGGCAACAGAACGTTGAAAGGGTTTTCACTAAACCTAGGGAACCTATAACAAGAAAAAGAGCCAGACATCCTATAGATATTTCAGAGATGTTCCTGCAAATTTAGAAAATTTGTATGAAGCAGAGAAATGTGGAAATCAAGAAACAGTACAAATGAAAATATTTATGGAAGACTTAAATTATGCCAAGGTTTAGAAGTAGATGAGGCTCATCAATTAATAGTTACTAAAGGAGGTGATGAGATACAAACTGTGATGTATAATCAGTCTTCTGGAAAATAAAATAAAATTTAAAAAAAATCTATCCTTAAATATACATGTAAAATATTATGTGTGATTTTGCATATAGACCTTTCTTGTGTGTGATTTTGATCTCTGTATGCTTTTAACTTTTTATGCTGACCTTTTCCTGTATAAAACTTATGTAAATCTCTTTCTGCCTCATATCTGTATTTAACTCAATAAATTGTTACCATTGTATTGTACTGCTAAAGTCTATTAACGGAGCTTTTCTCCTCGGGTCTCCACTGAAAAATGGGCCACAAGCCCAGTTGGACTAACCCGATTAACAAATGTCAATAAATAAATAAATAAATTATCCAGAAACCGATGGTATTCCTGTAGAAGTTTTTAAATTAGTTGGGAAGAAAGTGAGAAAGATCTGGAAGATTTTATTTAACAGTTTTTTAAAAGGAGGAGAAGCACCAACATCTTAGAAGAAACCTGTGGGGTGGCTCTGTTACTTAAAGATGGCAAAGACCCTACAGACCCAGCTTCATATAGATCCATTTCAATTTTAAACCATGATTATGAAGTGCTTATGTCTATACTATCCTCACTGTGTTTGAACAGAGGGGCCAAACGGGGATGTGCTCTTTCCCCTTTATTTGCTTTATAGTTAGTCATTGGCAAAAAAAATAAGGGACTCAGAAATACAATGATGTAATTGGCATGATAATCAAGAAAAGGTGGCTTTATTTGCAGATGACATTGTTTTCTACTTGATAAATCCAGAAAAAGACATCTCAGTGTATTGTGAAATATTTTCAAGTTTTTTAGGGGTATTAAATTAAATTAATAAATGTAAAACAAAGGCTATAGCTGTAAATTATGAACCCAGACATGCATTGATTCAGCAGTCCCCATATTTATGGGAACATGATAAGATGAAGTATTTAGGAGTATGGATTAAAAAGGTCTCTGTTATGGCAGCTAAGGATGTGTGGAAGAGACTAAACAAAAGATTATACAAAATTTGAGAAACTGGAAACTTTTATTTATGGATGTGGATAGTAAGGTACAAGCAGTGAAAATGTTTAGCCCCTTTAGTCTTGTATACTGGTCAGGCATACTTTTTATCAACCCAAGGAGAACTTGTCGAGAGTAATTAATAAAGAATTGAAGGAATTTATCTGGGAGAGAGAGAGGGTAAAGGTTAAGTAGGATAAGTTGATCCATCCAATAGAACAAGGTGGTTTAGGTTTACCTGATTTGAAGGGATATTTTAGAGCTACACAGCTAAGGTTCATATACATACCAGAAGCAGAAGGTTATAATTCAAAGTGTAAAGGGATGATGATGAAGCGAGGAGAAAGTTCAAGAAATCAAGAGAGGGAGAGTGGGGTTTTGACTGTAGCTCCTTAAGGAGAGCAACAGCCACCATACAGAATATTATATTTATAATAGGGATGACTGCAAGTAGGGCTATAGAAAGTAGACAACAGGGTGCTGGAATTTACTGGATAAACCTGGCAAAGGAACCAAGATACTGGGAGCAAATAACTTGGGCCGGAAAGGTAATAGAGTGGGATGAGGCCAAGAAAATATTTGGATTGCAGGCTAGATGCTGCCTTCCCTACCAGGACTTGATCTCAGAGTACAGGCAAAGAGAAAGAGATAGGGGAATTTTAAGTGAAGACCTGCTCTAGTAGAGTTTTTAGTTGAATTTAGAATTAACCGGCTGTTAAAAAAGGGATAATTAGAGGTGCATATAAAATATTACAAACTATAAGAATCAATCGGAGGAGGTTGAGAAGACTGATTGGAAAAGCAATTTACAAGAATGCAATGAGAAGACGTGTGGCTCCCAAGTATGCAACCAAGACCAGAATGTTTAAGATCTTTGCTTCAAGTGTTTACATAGGTATTTTTATACCCCCAAGTAAACCTCAAAGAATTTTCTGTCTGGTAGACAACAAATATTGGATGTTGGAGGTGTGATGGAGAAGGAGGCAACTGGGAGCATATATTCTGAGTGTGTAATGAGTTGGCAGATTTTCAAAATTCCCTAAAGAGTACTCTATCTGAAATATTAGGTGAGCAAATGGCTGTATGTAAAGAAGCTGAGATACAGGATCTGAATTGCTTAGACACAGTAAGGCCTTGTTAAGTTTAATTCTTTTGACTGCTAAAAAAGCAGTTACTATAACATGTAAATCAAAACCTTCATCTGTATTTGAGGTATTGAATATCACATTGTCATAGCTTAAAGCGAATAAACTGGCTTGAACTGCACAACTAACTACAGCACACAGTTATTCCTCATCCAGAAAAATACCTTGCACTAAAAAACCTATTACTACTGTCCAGCAAGGGACATCTATTCTAGTAAGAAATTCTTACTACTCAAATAAGTCAAAGAAGGTTGCAGGCGACTCTGTCTACTCCCAAATACATTGCTAAACTCTAGTATCCCTACACAAATAAAACTCTCTGACAAATAAATTAGTTATATAAACCACTGCTTAAACAACATCTTAACCAAGCCTGTTCCTCACCGCTCATCACCAGGTTGAGACTTTGTGCTCACCTTATGAAACACTCAAAAAAAATCTCCTCAAACAGAATACTCTCAGCCTATCACTGAAATGACAAAACCATTTTTATACACAACTGCTGCTTGTACAATCCATTAAGTTGCAAGTGGGCTTACTCTTTAGTAACTTCTACCTCAGTAAAATCTTAGAATGTATAAATTTAAGTACTGTATGTGTATAAATGTAAATAAAAAGGTAACTACTCTGTGTTTAACTGGAACTAAGTGTAATGCAATGTTAACAAATAAAGTTTTTCTCTCTAGGCTTCTGCTGAGAACAGCTATTACCCAGTCAGACTTTCCCAGTAAACAAAGCCAAATAAATAAATATAAATGCATAGACGTAAATGGAAACTGAGGGACTGAGGGAGTAAGTACATGCATAATAATGTTCAGTAGGAGGAGTGAGGTTTAAGGGAAGGCAGGAATTCAGCACGATGTCCTTCAAGGATGCATCTGCAGTCATAACATATGGGTTGTCCTGCCTCAGGCAGCCCTTCGGTCGGCCGGATTCCAAAGTCTGGGTCTGGCCTCGGCTGATGTCGCACTTTCCCCGACGTCAGAGCGTCTGGGGTATAAAAGCATCAGCCGACGCCATTTTCCTCAGTCTTTCTTGCCGCGCGGTGCCCGAAGCAGAAGCTGTTCACAAGTGCCGGTCGGTCAGATCCAGAGATTTCAGCTACCAAAGACTTGAAAAAGCTAAGTACCCCGTTGGGGACACTTTCTTGCCTCAGCCGATGTCAGACAAAGTAAATAATTGTTTAACTTGTGGGAAACAAATACCTCATAAGGATTTCCATTCTTACTGCCTTCCTTGCTTAGGCCCAGACCACGACGTATCAACTTGTTTAGCCTGTGCCTCCTTCAACCGACGGACTCTTAGACGTCGGTCGGAGTTTGCAGAGGAATTATTTGGAGCCGCTTTTGCTTACAAAATGCAGTCGGAGACTCCGACTTCGCATATGGCTAAAAAACGCAAGGAAAAGGACCGACACTCGCGGCCCGCGGTTTTGGCTGAAACCACGGCTAGGCCTACCGTGAGTGTCTCTGTTTCGGCCGAAACCGAGTCAACGACGATTCCTACTACCGAAACCATTCTTCCGATCACCGAGGCCAGAGAGGCCCCGGCTGAGTCGGCTTCAGAACTCCCTACCGAAGCTAGTGTTCAGGAATTGTCCGACACCATACCTTTAGACATTTCAACCCCTGCACGTGGGGCAGCTAGGCCCCCAGCTTCTATGTCTATTAAGGCCTTCTCCAGGGCTAAAGCTGCCAAACTTTCAAAAGCTTTGCCTGCCAAATCTACATCCCAGAGGCCTTCCTCTAGTTCACAGATCCTCAGTCTTGCTGAGGACCTTATCTCCTTAATTAGGGGTTCCCAACCTCTCCCAGACAGGGCCTCCCAACCTCCTCCAGACAAAAGGCCCAGGACTGACCCCTCTGAACCTCACTCCTCAGATTACTCCACAGATGGATCTGATTTGTCAGACCACCAGGAAGGGGCCTACTCGCCTTATGAGGATTCAGATGCAGAGGAATCTATCCCTTCGGCCTCCGCTCCTGAAGAATTTTCCTTTGGGGAGACATTACACTCCATGAGAGAGCACTTTCAATGGCAAGGTCAGGATTTCTCTGATTCTAGAAAAAGATTAAGGACCTTTCTGCATTTGCCTCAGCATAGGCCCTTAGCTATACCTCCTATTTTAAATGTAATTGATGATGTGTACAATGATGTCAGTACAGCACCTGATTCTCTTCCTCCGGCCCCTGCCAAACCTGACAGATATTACAGGGTCCCAGATTCTCACTTCCACCTGTATAAAGCCCATGCTGCAGACCCAGAAACTATTTCTCAGGGCCCTAAAGGGGTTGCAGCCGCTACTGCCAAAAATCCCCTACCCTCTGAAAGAGAGTCTAGAGCATTAGAGAGATGGGGAAAAAAGGTTTATACATCTGCTACTCTTTCTGCCAGGGCATTAAACTGTCAATTCCATATGATACAGTACCAAGAATTTTTGTTAGATCAGCTGTATAAGAAACTTTCTTCTCCTGAACCCTTAGACCATAAATCCCTTCAGGATTTGGTACACAACTCACAACAGGTTAGTAACCATTTTTTAAAATGTGGCTATGATGCACTGGAGGCTTCATTTAGATCAGCTATGACTGGGGCAGTTACTCGTAGACATGCCTGGCTGAAGGAACAATCTTTGCCAGACCATGTCAAGGCTAAACTCCTCGATGCTCCAATGGAGAAACAAAATTTATTTGGTTCCCCTGCACAGGAGATTCTAAAAAAGGTTGAAGAAAAAGCAAAATCTTTGCAAACAGTTAAAGATTTCCTGCAAGTTCAACCTCCAAGGTTCAGCAGAAACTGGCCTACAAAGAATTGGTCCTTTCCAGACTCCTCCAGAGCACAGAGAAGCAGGAACAGGCGCCCTAGGGGCAGAGGGCAATCGAAGGGCCCCTACAGAGGCCGTCAGTGGCAGCCTGCCAACCGGAGGAGTAGTGCAACAGCTACAACTGCAACCACTACTACAGGACAGACTCAATGACTTGACTCTGATTCCGCCTACCAGGGATCAACTGGAAGCACACTTGGGCGGAAAGCTGGCTTTATTCTCAAAAAACTGGCATTGCATTACAAAGGATACATGGACATTGCAAATAATAGACAAAGGATACAGGTTTCACTTCCACACTTTGCCAAAAAGAAGCGGAATGCCAAACCTTCCACCAAACCAGAAGGCAGCGGCCTTAAGACAAATCAACAAATTACTTCAGATGAAAGCTATAGAAAGGGTACCATGTACAGAACAAGGCCAAGGATTTTACTCCAGACTATTCCTTGTACCAAGAAAAGAAAACCAATGGAGGCCTATTCTCGACCTGTCTGCAGTGAACACTTATCTCATTGTGCCAAAATTCAAAATGCTGACCCTACAGCAACTTCTTCCCATGTTGGGCAAGGAGTCTTGGCTGGTGACTCTAGATCTCAAGGAGGCATACCTGCAAGTCCCTATCCGACCAGATTGCAGAAGACACCTCAGATTTCTTGCAGGATCAGAGCATTATCAATTCTCAGCATTGCCCTTTGGCTTATCTACTGCGCCCAGAGTATTCACGAAATGCCTGGCATCAGTAATTGCACATTGCAGACTTCAGGGAATTCAAATTTATCCATACCTGGACGACTGCCTAATACAAGCGGACAACAAGAAAAAATTGTTAAAGGACTTGGCCTATGCCATACACCTGCTACAGACCTTGGGATACACAGTCAACATCCAAAAGTCAAGACTAGTACCATCCCAAAGGATAACCTTTTTGGGTGCGGATCTGGACACAATCACCCAGATGGCTTTTCTCACAGAAGAAAACAAAAACAACTTCCAGATTACTTCATGATTCTGACAAGACAAACTCAGCTTACTGCAAGGAAAGTCCTGCAGGCCCTGGGTTACATGGCATCCTGCATAATTTTAATCCCACATGCCAGGTTGCATATGAGGAAATTACAATGGTACCTAAGGAATGTATGGTCTCAACACAGTCACAGTCTAGAAACCATGATACCAATCATTCCATGCCTTCAAAAGGAATTCCTGTGGTGGGCTCAGGCCTGCCCGTCCAACAGAGGGTTGCCTTTCAACAAACCAAAAACAAGGCAGACCATCACCACGGACGCCTCAGACCGAGGATGGGGAGCACACATGGAGGACAAACGTATCCAAGGCCTATGGCCTCAAGGGCAGCTAAGCATGCACATAAACCAAAAGGAAATGCTGGCAGTGAGGCATGCAATCGAGGCATTCAGACCCTTCCTTCAGCAAGGACATCTGTTAATAAGGACAGACAACACCACGGTCATGTGGTATATAAACAAACAGGGAGGCACACATTCCTACCCTCTATGCCGGATGGCTATGAATCTGTGAAACCTATGCCTGAATCTCAATATCCAGCTGCAGGCCAAATTCGTACCAGGAAAAGAAAATACATTAGCAGACAGCTTAAGCAGAACTACCATGGATGCACACGAATGGATGCTGCATCCAGACATCTTCAAACTTATAACAAATACATGGGGAATGCCAGAGATAGATCTGTTCGCCTCCCCACTAAACCACCAACTGAAGACATTCTGCTCAAGGATATACCACCCACAAGCATGGAGGGTGGACTCTCTCTCTTTCAGCTGGAATGCCCTAACAGTATATGCCTTTCCACCTCTCCCATTGATGTACAAGGTTCTACTGAAGATCAGGGAGGAACAGCCAAAAGTGATACTGATAGCTCCGGACTAGCCAAGACAACACTGGTACCCACTATTGAGAAGCATGTCTCAGGCAAATTCATGGCCTCTTCCTCTATGGCCTCTTCTTCTAACGCAGAACAATTTCAAGACCCTGCATCCCAACTTGAAAACATTATAGCTAACTGCCTGGAAAATTCCTTAACACCCAACCAAACAGTTTTATCTCAGAGGGTGAAGGACATTATCCTGGAGGCTCGCAGACCTTCCACAAGGAAGACATACTCAGCTAAATGGAAGAGATTTCTCATTTGGAGCACATCAAAGGGCACAGATGTCACAGTGGCAAACCTAGCACACATCCTAGAATATTTAGCAGAATTGTTCCACAATGGCTTGTCTTATTCTTCCATTAAGATTCATGCTTCAGCAATTTCAGCAGAATACAATATGGATCCCACCTATCTTCTCACACCCTCTTCTCAGACAATTTTTGAGAGGGATCAAAAATGTTAAACCTCCAAGAAGACCCCCTCTACCTGCATGGGATCTCAATTTTGTGCTGGAAAAACTGACTCTACCTCCCTTTGAACCAGCAGCATCAGCAGACCTGCAGTTCTCATCTTGGAAAACTGCATTCCTTCTGGCCATCACTTCAGCAAGAAGAGTATCTGAGTTACAGGCATTAATGGCAGTGCAGCCTTTTCTTATTTTTCACCAACTAAGAACCAATCCTACTTTCATGCCAAAGGTGGTATCTAGGGTATCCTTGAACCAAGCTATTCACTTGCCAACGTTCTTCCCTAACCCACAGAACAAAGGGAAAAAACTTTTACACACCTTGGATATACACAGACAACTACGCTACTATTTGGACAGAACAAAAACTAGCAGAAAAACTGACCAACTTTTTGTAGCATATGCAACAGGGGTGCAAGGAAGAGCAATTTCCAAACAGACAATTTCAAAATGGATAGGAAATTGCATTCGCTTTTGTTACTCCTTTCATGGAAAGACAGTTCCTGAAAATATCAGGCCCCACTCAACAAGGGCCACCGCCACCACTACAGCTTTTCTACGAGGGGTGGCTACCAAGGACATTTTAGAAGCTGCTACTTGGAGCTCCGGGCATACATTTGCCAAGCATTACAATCTACCTTTATACTCCAGATCCCGAGCAGGGTTTGCAACTGCAGTACTGCAGGGGATCTTAACTACACCATCCTTCTCTTAGTACCCCCTCCCCCAGATTGGCTATGGTAGTCTACCCATATGTTATGACTGCAGATGCATCCTTGAAGGACATAGTACAGTTTTGTACCTACCATAAATGTAGATGTCCGATAGGTATGCATCTGCAGTCAGGATTACCCACCCTCCTTCCCCTCTGTGGTATTCCTAGGGTGCTTACCCCTCTTTCAGCTAGCTGGGGGAATCTATTATCGTGTATTTGTTTGTTTAAACATGTATATAATTTGCAAATGTTTGGAACTTTTCAGCATTTATCCAAATTTAGCCTTCCTAGAGGGCACCTGGCATCTGGGGCAAGAAAAACTGAGGAAAATGGCGTCGGCTGATGCTTTTATACCCCAGACGCTCTGACGTCAGGGAAAGTGTGACATCAGCCGAGGCCAGACCTAGACTTTGGAATCCGGCCGACCGAAGGGCTGCCTGAGGAAGAACAACCCATATGTTATGACTGCAGATGCATACCTATCGGACATCTACATTTATGGTAGGTACAAAACTGTACTTTTTGTAGTACTGACGATAGTAACAAAGAAATACATTTGATGTATATTGTATTTAAATGTTAAAGTGGTACTTTTTCTTTTCTGTTAATGTATGTTTGCCTATGTCTTAATTGATAAGTTAATAAAGGTGTTTAAAAAAATGGATGCCAAAGTCTGTTTCAGCCCCACCCCAAAAAAGCTTCTATTATGTATTTTCTTCCCAAACATCTTCCCCTGCCTTTTACCATTTCTTTTCACATTGCCTAGTAATGTATGTCGTGTCATTGGTCCCTGGTTCCATCTAAACAATTGAATTGCTTCCCTAGGTGTGGGGCAGTAAATAATAACAGTACCTGTGGTTCTGGCATTCCTAGAGAAACACTAACATTGTGGTAAACAGTGTCAAGTATGCAACTTTAAGTGGTTTGAAGAACAGTTATATTTTATGTCGAGGCCAAGTCAGTGTGAACCAACCAAGATGTCTGAAACACAAAATGACTGAGTTAACAGATATTTCCCCAAGGATTTGATGTTCTTCGTGTTTCACTGTTGCAGTTGTCACTTTTAGGTTATCTGCTTGCAGTAGCCCTCAGTCAGCCTGATTAACAAAGTCTTAGGTCCTGCGTCTGTTGCTGTCCCTTCTTCCATGATATCAGGTCATCAGGGATATAAAACGTGCAGCCGGCGCCATTACATCAGTCTTTCTTGCCGTGCGGTGCCCAAAGCAGAAGCAGTTTGCAAGTGCCAGTCGGCCGACTCCTGAAATTTTCATTTTCGAGTATCAGAACCGAAGTCTTCAACTAAAGCCAAGTACCCCGTTAGGGAAACTTTTACTTGCTCCTTACCAATGTCAGTAAAAGTTAATAATTGCATTACTTGTGGAAAGCAAATGCCTCATAAAGATTTTCATTCGTACTGTATTCCTTGTCTAGGCCCTGACCACGATGTACCATGCTGTCGGTTTTGTGCTTTATTTAACCAGCGCACTATCCGTCGTTGGTATATTTTTGCCTCTAAATATTTCGGTTCTCAGTTTAATTATCCAGAAATGTCATCGGTTAGCCATCCGGGATTCTGAAAAAACACAAGGATAAAGACAGACAGGCCGCTGAGGTCCAAAACTGCTGACGGCTCTTCTAAGCCAGTTCGCCGGTACTCAGTGAGGTGCTTTCGCAGCCCCTGATACCTGCTACTTCTGATTTGCAGGCCTCTACTGAGATCCATTCGGAGTCTGGTATGCCGCGAGATGCTTCAACTATGGAACCTGCGGATGTCTCTACCTTGGATGGGTCCGGAACTGCTGTGCAGGCACCGGCTTCTGAGGGTGTATTCAAGCCTACGGACTTGCATATTAAACCAACACCTCCTCCTTCTTTTAGGCCTAAATCTCAAACCATGCCTAAAAAAAAACAATGCCTAGGCCGCATGCTCAGGCCTCTATGCCTAAAAAACAAATGATAACGGCTGAAGATCTTATAACTCTAATCAGGGGAAGCCAGCCTCCCCCTTCTAAGAGACCTAGGACTAAAGTTGTTTATGAATCTTCTGACCAGGATTCTGATTCTTCTGATGATCTGGATTTGCCCTTATCTACTTATGAGGATTCTGATGCAGAGGACTCTGTTTCCCCTCCAGAGGATTTTTCTTTTGGTGAAACCTTACATACTCTAAGGGAGCATTTCCACTGGGAAAGCCAGGATGTTTCTGATTCAAAAAAGAGGCTTAGTGATTTCTTATTTCTGCCTCAGAATAGGCCTTCAGCTATTCGTCCTGTACTAGACATTGCTGATGATGCTTTTTCGGAATCTAGTTTGGCCCCTGATTCTTTGCCTCCTGCTCCCAGAAAACCTGTCAGATATTAGAGTTCCTTATTCACACAAGTTCCTTTTTAAAATTCCTGTTGCGTTTCCAGAGACCAATTCACAGGGAGCCAAGGGCATTAAGGCTTCTACTGCTAAAAATCCTACCCCTTCTGATAGAGACGACAGGGCGCTGGATAGATGGGGTAAGAAGGTTTACACTTCTGCAAACTTGACCATTAGGGCTTTAAACTGCCAGTTTTTATGTTAAAGTATCAACAACATGTTACTGGATTGCTTAAACAGAAAATGATGTTGATTCCTGACTGTGCGGAAAATAAAGAATTACAGGATTTAATGCATTCTGCTGAACAGGTTGGAAAAGATACTTTGCAATGTGGATTTGATTCTTTAGAGGCCTCTTGCAAGGATACTGTTACTGGTTCTGTGCTCAGAAGGCATGCTTAGCTTAAGGAGCAATCTTTACCTGATCATGTTAAAGCTAAATTGTTGGATGTTCCCTTAAATCAGATACTCGCCTGTTTGGCAACAAGGCTGAGGAATTCTTAAAAAGATGGAAGATAAAGCTAAATCTATGCAAACTGTTAAAGATTTCTTACAAGTTCAGCCTCCTAGATTTAGTAGGCACTGGCCCTCTAAGAATTGGTTTTTTCCAACCTCTTCAAGGTCTTCTCAAGCCAAACCCAGACATAGCAGAAACCTCAGGTTGCAGTCCCAGGAGACGCACAAGACTAAGCAGTGGGGGGTTTCCACGCCCAAATCAGGGAGTAGTAAGACTCTTCCCTTTGGAAAACCGTCTCATTGACTTGCTTCTAAAACTTCCAAGCACTTCCCAACTGAAAGCTCCTTTAGGCGGAAAGATTGGTCTGCAGGCCAAAAACCAGGAACTCATTACCCGGGACAAATGGGTTTTAAATATAGTGTCCCAAGGATACAGATTTCACTTCCACTCCTTACCAACACCAAGTGGGTGGCCAGAACTACCCCCAAATCAGTGGGCAGAGGCCCAAAATCAAGTACTCTCTCTCTCAAGCATGGGGGCTATTCAGTTGGTACCAGAAGAGGAAAAGGGACAAGGGTTTTATTCGAGACTTTTCTTGGTACCCAGAAAAGGCAATACATGGCATCCTATCCTGGACCTTTCGACTCTAAATACTTTTCTAGTGATTCCAAAATTCAAGATGCTGACTCTTCATCAGCTGCTTCCTATGCTAGGCAAAGATGGCTGGTTGGCAACACTAGACCTAAAAGAAGCATACCTGCACATCCCTATCAGGGAGTCTTACAGAAAATGCCTACACTTCAAAGCAGGCTACATACACTATCAGTTCTCTGCACTGCCCTTTGGCTTTTCTACTGTGCCCAGTGTATTCACAAAGTGCCTAGCTCCAGTCAATGCATTCTGCAGGCAAAGAAATATTCAAATATACCCATATCTGGATGATTGTCTAATTCAGGCAGAAAGCCAGGACATACTTTTGAATTATCAGGCCTTTGTTCAAAGGGTACTGACTTGTCTGGGGTACACCATAAACGAAAAGAAATCACACCTGGTACCCTGTCAACAAATTATATTCCTGGGAGCAAGCTTGAATACAACTTCCTAGATGGCTTTCCTCACACCAGAGAAACAAATTCATTTGACAACCTATTTCAAACAAGTGGCCACAAAAACCCAGTTATCTGCAAGGCAAGTACAGCAAGCCTTGGGGTTCATGGCCTCCTGCATTCTTCTAATTCCATATGCAAGGCTATATATGAGGAAACTACAATGGTATCTCAAAAAGCCTATGGTGTCAACATTCACAGGATCTAGAAGCAATGATTCCTATCATACCTTGCATATGCCTAGAGTTCCTTTGGTGGGCAGAGGCCTGCCACCAAAACAGGGGACTACCATTCACACTACCCCCTGCCGCCCAAACCTTAACATCAGATGCATCAGACTATGCATGGAGGCCCACCTGGCAGGGAAGTGCATTCAGGGCAAATGGAACCCAAATCAAATGCACCTGCATATCAATCGAAAAGCAATGTTAGCTGTACAGAATGCTCTGACAGCCTTCAAGGACCACATTCTTCCAGGACAATTAATGATAAAGATGGGCAACACCACTGTTAAGTGGTACAAAAACAAGCAGGGGGGGGGGTACACATTCTTACCCCCTCTGCAGACTAGCCATAGCATTGTGGAACACAGCCCTGAGCTATCAAGTACATTTACAAGCTCAATTCCTGCCAGGAAAACTAAATACACTGGCAGATGAACTAAGCAGAAACCTCATGGACTCACACGAGTGGAAACTGGTAGCAAGGATTTTCAACATGTTGACAAGCAAATGGGAGAGCCCAGATATAGACCTGTTTGCCTCCCCTCAAAACTATCAGTTGGACAAATTCTGCACAAGGACTCTCCACAAACAAGCTTGGAAAGTGGATGCTCTGTCCTTCAGCTGGAAAAACCTATCCGTTTATGCCTTTCCTCCTCTGCCTCTGCTCTCCAAAGTACTACTAAAGATCAAACAAGACAAACCAAGGACGATTTTGATTGCACCAGACTGGCCACGCCAAAACTGGGTACCCCCTCTTGCGCAGTGTGTCACTGTGGGCCCCATGGCACCTGACTCAGACTCCTACTCTATTGTTTCAGCATGAGAACCAAATTCTGCACCCTCATCTTAAAACACTGAATCTAGCAGCCTGGCTAATTACATAATTTCTCCTTTACCATTCCTCAGTAAACCAGTGATGAATATTATTTTAGAGGCAAGGAGGCCTAGTACCAGAACGCCTTACACTGAAAAATGGAAAAGATCCTGTGCCTGGAACCAGTCTCAAGGGATAAGCACAAAAGTGCCCAGTTTACCTCATATTTTACATTACTTAACTGAGATGCTTCATAAGGGCCTGTCTTTCTCCTCCATCAGAATTCACGCCTCAGCCATCTCCGCTCATTATAACACAGAACCACCCTTCTCTCATCCACTGCTTAAGCAGTTCCTCAGAGGGGCCAAAAACCTACGACCACCCAGGAGAGCTCCAACTCCAACCTGGGACCTCAAGTTTGTATTGGAAAAGCTCACCCTTCCTCCTTTTGAGCCAGCTGCCACTGCGGACTTAAAATTCCTTTCTTGGAAAACAGCTTTCCTTTTAGAAATCACTTCAGCAAGAAGGGTATCTGAATTACAGGCCCTCATGGCAGTGGAGACTTTCATCATCTTTCGTACAGACAGAGTGTCCCTCAGGACCAATCCCTCCTTCATTCCCAAGGTGGTATCCAGTGTGGCCCATAATCAGTCCATACATTTGCCAACTTTCTTTCCTAATCCACAGAACAAAGGGGAACGGATTCTGCACAACTTAGATGTGCACAGACAACTTAGATTCTACTTGGAAAGAACTAAACCTCAAAGGAAATCTGATCAACTGCTGGTGGCATTTGCTGCAGGGGCAGAGGGGAAGGCTATTTCAAAGCAAACCATTTCCAAATGGATAGGCCATTGCATTCATTTCTGCTATAAGCACCATGGAAAACCTATCCCCCAGGGGATCTGACCTCACTCCACCAGGGCTGCATCTACCTCTACAGCCTTTCTCAGAGGCGTCCCTACCAGGGACATCCTAGAAGCTGCTACCTGGAGTTCTGTACATACTTTCACCAAGCATTACCATCTGCCAATTTTCTCTAAATCCAGAGCTGGCTTTGCCACTGCAGTCTTGCAGGGCCTTTTAGCTGGCCCTAATTCTATTTAAATTCCTCCTCCCATCCTTAGCTTTGGGAATCTACCCAAAAGTGGTGACTGCAGCAGTGGAACACGAAGAACATAGTACAGTTGTGTTTACTTACCAAAAATGTAGATGTTCGAGTGTATTCACTGTTGCAGTTTTGGTTACCCTCCCTCCAGCCCCCTTCTTTTTTTTTGGATATACCTCTACTTTCCTTTGCTATCTTCAAAAGCTTTTTGGTGTATTTGCTTTTTTGTTGGAGGTATTACCTTGTATATTTATAGATTTAATTGCTTCCCAGTAAGGGGGCACCTGACAGCTGGGGCAAGAAAAACTGATGTAATGGCGTCGGCTGCATGTTTTATACCCCTGACAACCTGACATCATGGAAGAAGGGACAGCAACTGACGCAGGACCCAAGACTTTGTTAATCAGGCCGACTGCAAGCAGATAACCCAAAAGTGATGACTGCAACAGTGAATACACTCGAACATCTACATTTATGGTAAGTGTACACAACTGTACTTTCTGTCTCTGTTATTGTTTTGTTAGCTTAAAATAGCTCATCTTTCTTGATGATTCCTGCATTTCTATTAAGTATGTTGTTCTGGATGCATATTTGTTTGATTAAACCAGTTGGAATCCAGCAAGGGTTTGCAGCTAAGACTCTCCAAACAAGTATCCCCCTATATGCTGCATTTGCATGAGTTCATGTTTTTCTCTTATCTAAGGTTTGACTGTGTTAACGCATTTTTAGCTGTGAAGTCTCTGTTTTTCTTTCACCTGTGCTGAGTGACCTTTTTAGGACATCCACCTTTGCTCTGAACAGCAACAACAAAAAGTTTCCTAATGTTAGCCCGTAATTGCTCTTTTCCAGTCTTGTTCTGTCACTCACCCCTTCCCCGATATCTCCCTTGTTGAAAAAGGTTGCCCTTCTGCCCTTTTTGTGTACCTTTTCAGTGTTTGAAAGGTATAGCCAGCACATGGATGCAAAGGATTTATTTCTGGATATGTTCTCATTGAATAGCAACAGAGTAGTGCTACTAGTGATTGGCGGCTGGCAGCTGTGTTGGTAGACTTCTTTAAGTGCTGCTGTTAGATGTCAGTGAGTGTGTGATTATTAAAATGCCTTTATAACGTTATTTAATCATCACTTTTTGAAATATGACAAAGCACAAATATATTAATAGAGAAGGAAAGCAAACCATAGTAGTAATTACATTATTTTCATGCGGCAAATGTTTTCTTCTTAACAATTTTTATTCACTCCAGCATTACACAAATTGCCCAATTCTTGTCTCACCTTACATTTCACTCCTCCTGAACATTATTCTGAATGTAAAGCAAAAAATACTCCAGGCTACCACGACCAAGTAGTGAAGAAATATCAAATGGTGTAAAAAATATATTTATTATCAACACTGGTGAGCGCTTTCACGGTAATAAACCGCCTCTTCAGACCAAGAATACAGCACAGCTAACAGTTTCAAAATGCACACAGACCAATCAAAAGATCACATGTTAAAAAAAATGAAATATTAAAAACAGGTTGATCTCAAAACACCTATGAATGTAGAGAACAGACCAAATCTTTTAAATTAAAAAGTTGAAAAACAATTAGAAATGCCTTACTTAACAAACAATCTCCACAATGACAAGTCAGTATTGTAGAAGAGCTGCATATACTGGTTCTTATTGGATAAATGATAAAAAATAGGGCCACTATTGGTCATATTAAGCCAACAGACATGCCTTAAAACAAATAATCAAAAAATGAGAAGTCTCTATAAATACAATGTCATTGGATACAATATGAAAGTCAGAACAGACATTCATCATCTTTCAGCTATTCTCGTTAAGGGTTGCCACAGCGGATTTCTTCCTGTCCTCTGCATCTTGCTCTGTCACACCAACCACACCTGCATGTCCTTTCTCACCACATCCATAAGTCTTATCTTAGGCCTTCCTCGTTTCCTGTTACTTGGTAGCTTCATCCTTACCATCTTTTTCCCAATATACTCAGCATCCCTCCCCAGCACATGTCCAAACCAAAGTAATCTTGCCTCTCTGGCTTTGTCTCCAAACCTTCCAACCTGGGCTGACCCTCTAATATACTTATTCTTAATCCTGTCCACCCTCGTCACACCCAGTGCAAATCTTAACATCTTTAACTCTGCCACAACCAGCTCTAACTCCTGCCTTTTTGTCAGTGCCACCGTCTCCAACCCATATAACATAGCTGGTCTCACTACCCTCTTGTAGACCTTCCCATTCACTCTTACTGGTACTCGTCTGTCACAAATCACTCCTAACACACTTCTCCACCGACTCCATCCTGCCTGTACTCTCTTCTTCACCTCTTTTCCACACTCACCATTACTCTGAACTACTGATCCCAAGTATTTAAACTCTTCCACATTCGCCACCTTTACTCTTTGCATCCTCACCATTCCTCTATCCTCCCTGAAAGTCAGAGTAGCCATTGGTGTCACTAAAACCTATCAGAAAATGACCTAACAAACTGCATAGTAATATCAGAACATCATAATAAATAAAAACTGTATTAAAACTAAAAAAAAAATAGCAATTTCTGATCCCTAAGACCAAGTCCTATCAAATAAATATAGTAATAATAATAGGCCGACCGCCTTAAGTGCCACTTCTGTCAACAGATGTAATGAGGCGAAAATATGTTATCAGCACTAGCCTATCAGATAGCATGGATAGGTTTTGCAGCCAATAAAAACTAAGAAAATAAATAACATTTGACGATAATGGCCAAAAGCCATCTAATTAAACATGACACAAAATATTGTCAAAGCAACAACAAAAAAAAAAAAAACTTATCCTAATCCCTAAACTCAAATCCTGTCAAAAAATAAAATAATAAATAATAAATGATCACCTTAAATGCTGATTCTGTCAAAGGGTGTGGGCCACTCCTAATAACCTTGCTCTTGGTCAAACTACCATTTGTATTAATATTAATATTACACAGAAAGATTAGGCACCCTTAGTTAAGGGCCCTAAAGTAGCTGATAAGGAGTGAGTGCTGGCAATGAAAACTACCTTATACTCTGGGCAGAAGGAAGCATAGCTAGTTAACCTGTGCCAGCTTTTCCTGGGGGGGGGGTGTCAGCTACTTGGGCAAGGACACGAAGCACTGGTTGGACAGAGAGGGTGCTGAAGTTCTTGGCTTGGTTAGTCAGATGAGATCTCGTCTCTGTAGCTGTGCCAGTGAGGAGTCTTATTGGGGATCTGGAGGAGGAGGGAGAAACCAGCCCTGGATTGACTGTGGTCACTGCGTACTCTTAAGGGAAATTACACTTGATGTAGACAGCTGCATCTGGAAATACTGTGCGCACCTGTTATCCTGCCAGTGAACGTCCCCCACAGTTGCCAGTGGTGAGGATTGAGGCTCCTTGAACCAATGGACTATTGGAGGGTCGTCACATGCCCTACTAGTTATCGATTCTTTGGCAGCAGGTTCTGTTCTGTACTGTATTAAAAGTTTCCCAGAGGTGGTCTTTCATGTAACACTGCTCTATTCCTTTCTCTTTGCCTATACTGTGCCCTCCCAATCAGGGACCGAGAAGTCTCTAACATGCAAATCAAAGTTCTGCTTGCCCTCATTCTGCTCTATTAGCTTTTCTCTCCTAGTTATATGATTCCAATACTTTGGTTCCTTTGCTAATTCCAGCCAGCAAATTCCAGACCCCCTCTTGCCTATTTCTTTTACCCTGCATGCAGTCAACCATTTTTGGTAAAATATCCTTTATCCATTCCAGTGTCGGCTTAGTTTTTTAAAATACTTTGTTAGTTTAAGTATAATGTTCTGTGTGATGGTTGTTATTCTTTTTAAGGACTTGCATCCAAAGTCCTACTCTCTCTCTCTCATTATTTCTCAAACTCACCCCCCCCCCCATTTCATCATCATCTCTCTTTCACCCTTGTTTTAGTTGTTATGTATATGAGCATTAGCTGCATATCTCTAAAGTATCCCTTCAAATCAAGAAATCCTAACCCACCTTGCTCTGTGGGGAGAATTAAGTTTGTCTTGCTTATCTCTTGCCTTGTCCCCCTCCTAGATAACTTTCTTCACCTCTTTATTATAGTCCACAACTTCTTCTCTGGCTTCACCTGTATGAAAAACTAAAAGGACTACAAAATGTTTTCACTTCTTTTATCCTATTGTCCATATCCATAATCAAAATCTCCCGGCTTCTAAATGTTTGCATTATCCTTTTAGTATCTTTCCATGCATCCGTAGCTCCCACAGCAGAACTCTTTAATACATACAGGTAAATACTTAATCTTATTTCCCCATAAAAGGATATTTCTGGACTAATTAATGTGTGGGTGCATAGTTTACTACTATAGCCTTTGTCTTATCCTTTATTTTATTTCCAAACTGTGCCAGAATGTTCTACAACACTGAAATTTCTTTTTTCTGGATTTTTCAGGTACAAAATGCTGTAATATGCTAATAAATGTAATTTTTCTTGATTACCGTACCAGTTACAATAGCTTTAAATATAAAGCAAATAAAGGGAAAAGAGGACATTTCTGCCTGGTTCCTCTCTTCAAGCACAGCTTACCAGAGAAAAACCTTTCCACCTTAATTCTTGCCTCTGAAACTTCAGATATCATCCTTATTAACTCTGTTATTCTGTCGGTAGTGTAAACTCTGATATTGGCATCCTCATAAAATCCTAGCTGACTTTATTGAATGCTTTTCTTAGCATCAAGACTCATCAACAGTAGAGATATTTGCTTCCTTCTGGATCATCATCATTCTCTTAATGTTGTTAAAATGCTTACTTCAGTCTATAAAAAAAATAATCCATAGCTGTAAATTTTGGCAACATATTTGCCATTCTATTTCCTAATATCATAAACACTTTGTAATCATAGTTTAAAATTGTAATGGTTCTATATGAAGCTGAGTCTCACAGGTCTTCACCCTCTTTGGGTAATGCAACCCCCCAGCTTCTTCCCCTGCTTTTAAAATATTGGTAAACAAACCCTTCCAGATCTTTATCACTTTGTTTCCTCCCAACTTTCAAACATCCATTTGACTGTACCAGCTGTTCTTACAGACTTTGCCGATTGTTTGTACAGCACCGATGTTCATCGTGTTTCACTGTTGCAGTCATGACTGTAGGGTTCTCCCCTGCCGGCAGGCAGCCCCAGGTCGGCCAGAAACCCAAAGTTTGGGTCCGGCGTCGGCTGTTCAACCATGCTCCCTGACGTCAGAGCGCCAGGAGTACAAAGCTGACAGCCGACGCCATCTTCTCCAGTCTTTTTTTGCCGTGCGGTGATAGCAGTTCGCAAGTACCGGTCGGCTGACTCCTGACGAATTTTTCTATATACTTCGGTCCGAAGACTTTCTTCTCCACTCAAAGCTAAGTACCCCGTTAGAAACTTTTTCTTGCTCCACTCCGATGTCAGAAAAAGTTAATAATTGTATTTCATGTGGGAAGCAAATACCTCATAAGGATTTTCATTCTTACTGTATTCCTTGCTTCGGCCCTGACCACGACGTAGCTAGTTGTCGGTTTTGTGCTAGATTCAATCAACGTATAATTAAGCGAAGGTACGATTTTGCTTTTCATTACTTCAGTAGGTGCTTTAACTACAAAATGTCGTTGGATACGGTCCCGGCTACCAGAGTTCACAAAAGTCGCAAGGATAAAGACAGGCCTCCGAGGTCCAAATCTGATGATAGCGCACAAGCGGAGCCAGCTTCAGGTTCGGCCGTCGTCAGTGAGGTGCTTTTGCAGCCCCTGTCATTGGCCATTTCAGAACCGACAGCCCAAACGGACTCTCATGAGGAGCCAACCAGGCCTTTAAATATTTCTGTTAAAGGACCTTCGGACAATGCTCCTTCTGATGGGTCCGGAGCCGCTGTGCAGGTGCCGGCTTCCGAAGGGGTTTTCAGGCCTACTCAACTACTAGTAAAGGCAAAGGCAAAGACTCCTTCTAAATCAAAGACTTCAACACAGGCCTCTTCTGAACCGGCTCCCAAGTCACAGAAACAGTTACTCAAGATGGCGGAGGATTTACTTACTATGATTAGGGGTTCACATCCCCCTCCAGACAAAAGGCCAAGGCAGGATGTTTATTATGATTCCTCTGATCAGGCTTCTGTTTCCTCAGTTTCTTCTTCTGATCAGGAATATTTTTTCCCTCCTTATGAGGATTCTGATGCTGAAGAATCCATTCCTTCAGCTTCTCCCCCTGAGGATTTCTCTTTTGGGGAAACTTTGCATGAAATGAGGGAACATTTCCACTGGGAAAGACAGGAGTATTCGGAATCCAAGAAAAGACTGAGGGATTTTCTTCTTCTTCCCCAACATAGACCCCTGGCTATTCCTCCTGTTTTGGATATTGTGGATGATGCCTTTTCGGAGGCTAACTTAACCCCTGACTCTCTTCCTCCTGCTCCTGTTAAGCCTGATAGCTATTACAGGGTTCCTGATTTCCATCAGTTTTTATACAAGAACCCTGCTGCTGACCCTGAAACCATTTCTCAGGGTCCTAAGGGAGTTAAGGCCGCTTCTGCCAAAAATCCCATTCCTACTGAAAAGGATTCTCGATCCTTAGAAAGATGGGGCAAAAAGGTGTACACTTCTGCTACTTTGTCCATTAGGGCTTTAATCTGTCAGTTTCATATGCTTAAATACCAGCAATTTCTCTTGTCTGTCTTAAAACAAAAGCTTACTTCCATTTCTGCCTGTGCAGATGATAAGGAATTACATGACTTATTGCATGCCACTGAACAGGTTGGGAAGCATGGTTTACACTGTGGATTTGATGCCTTGGAGGCTTCTTGTAGGGCTGTGGCCTCTGGCACAGTCATTAGAAGGCATGCATGGCTAAAGGAACAAAATTTACCTGAACAAGTAAAGGCTAAATTATTGGATGCTCCTGTTCAGCATAATGTTTTGTTTGGATCAAAAGCTGAAGAGGTGATTAAAAGATGGAGGATAAGGCGAAATCTATGCAAACAGTTAAAGATTTCTTACAAGTAAAGCCACCTAGATTTAGCAGGAATTGGCCTTCAAAAATTGGTCCTTTCCCACTTCAGACAGGCCTCAGAGGGGTAGATATAGACGCTCCAGAGGTAGGCCTCAAACACAAGCTGCTTATAGACCAAGACAGTGGACTGCTTCCACCCCTAGGGGAGGAGAGGACAGGTCACAATCTCAAAGGAAACAAACTCAATGACTCAATCTGTTGGGCTACAGGAACTTCTTGCCTGGAAGCCCCTCTCGGAGGAAAACTCTCTCTTTTTTATCAAAATTGGACTCAAATAACCCAAGACAAATGGGTTTTGGATGTGGTTTTAAGAGGTTACAAATTTCATTTTCATACCTTGCCAAGGCCAAGCGGATGGCCAGACCTTCCAAAACATCAATGGACGGAGGCCTTAAACCAGGTGGAAGCTCTTTTGGCTATAAATGCCATAGAACTGGTTCCTCTTTCAGAGATGGGAAAAGGTTTTTACTCAAGGCTTTTTCTAGTCCCAAGGAAGCAAAACTTATGGAGACCCATTCTGGATCTGTCGGTCTTGAACACCTTTCTAGAGATTCCAAAAGTCAAGATGCTTACTCTACAGCAGCTACTTCCAATGCTGTCCAAAGATGCATGGATGGTAACTTTGGATTTAAAGGAGGCATATTTGCACATTCCCATCAGGCAGGATCGCAGAAAATACCTCGGGTTCAAGGCCAGATCGAGGCACTTTCAATTCTCTGCGCTGCCCTTTGGATTGTCTACTGCGCCCAGGGTCTTCACCAAATGCCTGGCTCCAGTAGTAGCTTACTGCAGACTCAAGAGAATTCAAATTTACCCTTATCTGGATGATTGTCTAATTCAGGCAGACAGCAAGGATGTCTTACTCCAGCATCTAGAATTGGTACAGAACCTCCTCAAGTTCCTGGGATTCTCTGTAAACATAAAAAAGTCAAATTTGACACCATCACAACAGATAACTTTTCTGGGTGCACTTCTAAACACCACAACCCAGATGGCATTTCTGGCATCCAAAAAACAATTACAGCTGGCTTCAACTTTCAGGACCTTGGCAACTCTAACTCCCCTACCTGCAAGGAAATTCCTGCATCCTTCTCGTACCATATGCAAGACTACACATGAGGAAAATACAGTGGTACCTAAAAAGTGTATGGTCTCAGCATGGCCACAGTTTAGACATACTGATCTCCGTCCTTCCTTGCCTTCAAAAGGAGTTTCTTTGGTGGTCCAGGGCATGTGCTCTAAACAAAGGGAAACCCTTCCGTCTGCCTCCTGCCACTCAGATTCTAACCACGGATGCCTCAGATTATGCTTGGGGAGCCCATTTTCAGGGCATTTGTTTGCAGGGCCTTTGGACAAAGGATCAGAAGCACCTGCATATCAATTTAAAGGAAATGTTAGCCGTTCAGAAAGCTCTATTGGCCTTCAGGAATCTTTTACAACCAGGACAACTGCTAATACGGACAGACAACACCACAGTTATGTGGTACATAAACAAGCAAGGGGGATCTCATTCCTACCCCTTTGCAGACTAGCCATGGATCTATGGAACACAGCTCTAGCTTGCAATCTGGATCTTCAAGCTCAGTTTCTACCAGGGAAACAAAACTTCCTGGCAGACAGTCTGAGCAGAAACCTTTCGGATCCACACGAGTGGATGCTGGACACCAAAATATTCAGGATAACAGCAGTCTGGGGATGTCCTCACATAGACCTCTTTGCATCCCATCTCAATCATCAACTACAGAATTTTTGCACCAGGACTTTCCACAGAGAAGCTTGGAAAGTGGACACCCTGTCATTCAGTTGGAGGAACCTCTCGGGATATGCCTTTCCACCTCTTCCTCTTCTTCCATGGGTTTTATTGAAGATAAAACAGGACAAGCCCAAGATGATAATCTTGCTGGCTCCAAATTGGCCTCGGCAGTTTTGGTATCCAACTCTAAAAAACCTATGCCTGGAGCCCCCTTGGGTTTTACCTCAGTCTCCGAACCTTCTGTCCCAACATCAGGGTCAGTTCTACACTCTCATGTCAGAACTCTCAGCCTGGCGGCCTGGTTAATCCAGGGCCTTTGATTTCTTCTTTACTGCCCAAGTAGGTTATGGATGTCATTTTAGAAGCCAGACGTCCTAGCACTAGAAAATCTTATGCAGGAAAATGGAAAAGATTTTGTTCCTGGATGCAGGCTCAGGATTCTGATCCTCTTCTTCCTAATATTACTTTAATTTTACTTTACTTGACAGATCTCTTACATAAGGGTCTCTCTCTCTCTTCCATTAAGATACATGCCTCTGCTATTTCTGCTCATTATAATACAGACCCTCCCATCTTTTCCCACCAGCTCATGAGACAGTTTCTCAGATGAGCTAAGAACTTAAGACCTCCTATATCTCCTCCCATTCCTGCTTGGGATCTCAACTATGTTTTGGAAAAACTAACCTTGCCTCCTTTTGAGCCTGCTGCCTCTTCTGACATCAAGTTTTTATCTTGGAAGACAGCTATCCTGTTAGCCCTAACCTCTGCCAGGAGAGTTTCAGAGTTACAAGCTCTTATGGCTGTGGAACCTTATATTATTTTTCATCAAGACAGGGTATCTTTGAGGACTAATCCTACCTTCATGCCTAAGGTGGTTTCCAAAGTGGCTTTAAATCAAACTATCCACTTGCCAACCTTTTTCCCCACTCCTCAAAGTAAAGGGGAAAGGATCTTACATTCCTTGGATGTACACAGACAACTACGTTTTTCCCTGAACAGAACCAGGGACTTCAGAAAATCAGAACAATTGTTTGTTTCTTATGCTTCAAGTTCCCAAGGTAAAGCCATTTCAAAACAGACCATTTCTAAATGGATTGCTCATGGAATCAGATTTTGTAATTCTCACCATGGAAGGCAAATCCCAGGGAGTATACGGACTCATTCCACCAGAGCTGCTGCCACTTCTGCGGCCTTCCTCAGGGGAGTTACTACCAAGGGCATTTTGGAAGCTGCAACTTGGAGTTCAGTGCATACTTTTTCTAAGCACTACAATCTACCTCTCTATTCTAAGTCTAGGGCAGGCTTTGCCTCTGCAGTCTTGCAGGGCCTTTTAGCCGCCCCTTCCTCTTTATGACCACCTCCCTTTCTTTCAGCTTTGGGATTCTACCCTACAGTCATGACTGCAACAGTGAAACACGATGAACATTGTACAGTTGTGTACACCTACCATAAATGTAGATGTTCAAGTGTCTTCACTGTTGCAGTCTGGGTTTCCCTCCCTCCTGTCCCCTCTTGTTTTTACTTCTGTGTATTTCCTTTTTTTACCATTCTTCTGAGGTGTATTTGCAAAGGTTATGGGACCTTTTTCATTTTGGGACTCCTGACATCTGGGGCAAGAAAAACTGGAGAAGATGGCGTCGGCTGTGAGCTTTGTACTGCTGGCGCTCTGACGTCAGGGAGCATGGTTGAACAGCCGACGCCGGACCCAGACTTTGGGATTCTGGCCAACCTGGGGCTGCCTGCCGGCAGGGGAGAACCCTACAGTCATGACTGCAACAGTGAAGACACTCGAACATCTACATTTATGGTAGGTGTACACAACTGTACTTTTTATCTCATCTCTTCGTTTCTTTCCTATTTGTTGGCGTCTATTATCAGATGATTGAACATTTAGTTAAGAGAATAACTAAACGTTGATCACTAATAATCGCACACAAAAAACATCGATTGGCAGTTTCCACTCAGGGAAACAATGCCGTTGTCCAACGAAAAAAAATAAACACAAATTAAGTGGGGGGCTTCACCACTCACACCCTCCGATGTGGGGGGCTGTGCCCCCCACACCCCCCTAACTAAATATACCAACTCCAAGATCGCTCCACATTGAAGAAAGGGCAAACTCCGCACAACGGGCAAATGACATGTTTCTCCGAGTGGAAACTGCCATTCATGGTTTTGTGTGTTCGATTATTAGTGATCGACGTTTAGTTATTCGATTAACCAAAAGTTCGATCAACTAATATAGACCCAATTGTTGTGCCTCATCTTATTTAAATCAGACATAAGTAGTCTATAACTGTTTCCATTTGTGTCTTTTTTTTGTTTCCATATTCCTCTGCTTTGTACAGATTTTCATAAAATGTTCAAAGTGGTTCTCATACCTCTACAGGATCTCTGTTTATTTTTCTTAATAGGCTGCTAAAGTTTGGCTGCAACCCTTTCTCCTACCCAAGTCTTTGAGCTAAAAGGTTTTTGTTCTTTGGAGTTATCAAAAAATACAGCAACCTTTCTAAACGGATGCTTATTATCCAAGCACTGCCATGTTTTCCCTTTAGTACTCTGCAATTGCTGCTCTTGTTCTGTGAGATTCCCTCATGTGCAGTACTTTTGTCATTCCCTATAAATAATTCTTGTTCTCCATCTCTCGGTCTTATTTCTATAATTTGGTTAAACTCTGTTTGCATTGTTAACCACTCATTAGCTATCGTTTCTGAAGAATCATCTGTCAATTTTAATCACTCTCGAATCATTTCCACTGTCGCCTCCATAAGTTCTTCTCACTCTGATAAGTAGGAAAGCACCAATGACTCTCTTGCTTTATTACCCTGCAACTGTATTTAGTTTTTATTGGTACATGATCTGAAGTAGTTATTGGATGTATGTCATAGCTTTCAATTAAATACATATTCTCCTGTGAAACGTAATTTTTATCCAGTGTTGCCCAGTTATTGTAAAGTGGGGAATAATATGTAACTTCTGAATTCCTGCCATTGACTTCACATTTTCCAGACTTTCCCTTTCAATAAAAACACTGAAAAAATCAAATATATTTTTAAACCCAATCCCTTTTGTCTTGCAGTAAAGCCACAAAACTATCTACACTGTCAAGAAGGGAGGCTTACCCGTCCATATGTTGAGGCAGTTGCTCAAATAGGCAACTGTGCCACAGGCATTAGTTGGGCTTAATCATGCTGATAGCACAAATTTACACAGATGCTATCTGAACTTGACCCGTTTCCCTTTATCAGATGTGAAACATGACTTGCATGCTCTCAGTAAGTTTCAGCATTTAGCTTTCAGAAAAAAAGTGCATTGACTACCCTTAAATAAACCAGATTATGAGTTATAATGTAATGCACTGAAGTACTAAATCTGCTAGGGAGGCAGCTATATGTAAAGCTATTTACTTCCCACTGTTTAAATTTCATTAATTGATCCTGACCTTTTTACCAATCCCCCTTTAAATGCTAGTTATAATGTTCCTTGTACATATCATAATTGATGGCAGAACCCTAATTGTCTCCAACTGAAAGCATTTGCTTATGGAAAAATAAAGAACAGCTAGTATCTTTCCAGTTGCAAGAGATGACCCCCTGTTGAATTATTCAGAACCCACTTGTCAGACCTGTCATGATGAACTGCTTGCATCTGTTCTGTTCCATATCAGCGGGTGCTAACGGAAAATAAATAGCTAATAACTTTGCAAATGCTGGAAAGAAATACCATTGTTCATGATTTTCATCTTTAATTTGTCTAACCTGTTTGCTTAAACAATGTCCTTGTCTGTAGCTTAAACTAAGAACATTAATCTACAGTTCTGACTGTATAAAATCAGGAGAAATTATTGTATTTGAATGCATGTTTAATATGATCCATGCACTTTTACATCCCCGAGCAGCCCACGGTCACATTATATTGCTTATTTCTACCTTTTCTTATCTTGTTACAGTGTAGAGCCTAGAAACATTACAGTTAAGAAAAACTATTTTCTTATTGTAATTTACCTGTCCTCAACCCCTTTTTCCCATTTTGCACATGGGGTCAGGTTGTCACTTCAGCAGTGACAATCATCTCCAGCCAAGTTTTACACCACCAGGTGGCTAGCACTACCAGTGTAGTTCATCAGTACCACTCACTCGCACCTACAGCCAGTTTAAAATGTCCAATCCACCTACTGCATGTCTTTGGAATGTGGGAGGAAACGCACAAGACCGCAGGGAGGACATGCAGACTCCACACAGAAGGCACCTCAGCCGAGAATCAAACAGGAGAACCTCTTGCTGTGAGGTGACAATGCTAACTACTGCACCACCACGGCTGCTCATTTATCCACACCTCTCATATAAAATGCATCTGCATACCATACATAACTGCCTTGCAATATAACATGCAGTTTACTTCAGGAAGTTGTTATACACACTGTAAGGGCAAAACCTTTTTTATTTACAGTTAATTCTTTCATTTCTTCGTTGTCCTTCTAAATATTGATGACAGAGGGATTGTGCTTTATGGTCCTTCCACTAGTTTACTGCAGTCAACAAATTGCCATTTATTTTAGATACCTCTTCCTACAGAAACACAGATGTTCTTCGTATTTTACTGTTGCAGTCATTACATTTGAGTTATCCCTGCCGGGGTAGCCCTCGGCCGGCCCGAATACCAGAAGCTTAGTATTTTTGCTTCGGTTGCCGTCACTTCAGGACTGACATTAGGTAGTCAGTAGTATAAATTAAGGCAGCCAACGCCATTACATCAGTCTTTCTTGCCATGGAGCCCGAAGCAGAAGCAGTTTGCACGAGTGCCGGTCGGTCGCCACCTGAGTTTCTTCTACCGAATTGAAGTTGAAGTCTTCTAAAGCTAAGTACCCCATTGGGGATCCTTTTTTCTTGCACTAACCGATGCCAGAAAAAGTTAACAACTGTCTCGCCTGTGGAAAGCAAATACCACACTGAGACTTTCATTCTTACTACATCACTTGCTTGGGTCCAGGCCATGATGTCCCCTGCTATTGATTCTGCGCTTTGTTCTTCGCCAGAACTATCCATCATCGGGCCCTTATTGGTGCTAGATATTTTTGCTTACAGTCCTCGAACTCCGATATGGCTTCGGTAAGCCATCTGACAGCAGATCTTACAAAAAAAAAAAAAGTAAAGATAAAGACAGACAGACCACACAGGTCCAAACCTACCGGCATCGCTCCTGTTAAGCTAGTCGTCAGTTCTCCGGTCCTCGGTGAGATGCTTTCACAGCCCCTGATGCCCTCTTCTGTGGATTCGCAGGCTGCTATCAAGACCCTTTCGGAGTCTGGTTTGCCTCAAAACTCTTCTTCGACTAAGGAACCTGTGGTCGTCTCTACCTTTGATGAGTCCGGAGCCACTGAGCAGGCACCGGCTTCCAAGGAAGTCCTTCAGACTACCGATTCTCGATACAAATCGACGTCTTCTTTCGCGACTACCATTCTTTCTAAAACCAAATTTTTTAGGTCCAGGGTACGAACCACACCCAAGAAATCAACGACCCAATCTCAGGCACCTGTTTCCTTGCCTGAGTCTCAAATGCTTAAAATGGCAGAAGAGCTTATCATGCTGATCAGGGGAAGCCAAGCTACCCCCTCCAAAAGGAAAAGAGATCTGTCCCCTGTAGTTTTGTCGGAACAGGAGTCTGATGACTCTGATGCATCTGAATATGAAGATATGCAACCCCTCTCTGCTTATGAGCTGTCTGATACAGAGGATTCCATTCCTTCAGCCTCTCCCCCAGAGGATTTTTCTTTTGGGGAAACCCTTCATACCTTAAGGGAGCATTTCCAGTGGGAGAGTCAGGACTACCCTCAGTCTAAAAAGAGACTCAGGGAATTCTTTGATCTTCCACAGGACAGACCCTTGGCCATCCCTCCAGTCCTGGATGTTGTGGAGGATGTTTTCTTGGAATCCAGTTTGACTCCTGTCACCCTCCCTCCTGCACCCAGAAAACCACACAGGTACTACAGAGTTCCTGACTCTCACAAATTTCTTTTTGAAAATCCTACTGCTGACCCCGAGGTAATTTCACAAGGGCCTAAAGGAATTAAAGCAACCTCTGCCAAGAATCCCACCCCCTCAGATAGGGATTCCCGAGCACTAGACAGATGGGGTAAAAAAGTATACACCTCAGCTACTCTTGATTTCAGAGCACTAAATTGTCAGTTCCATATGCTAAAATTTCAGCAACATACCCTGGAACTTCTCAAACAAAAAATGTCTTCCTTTCCTGCTTGTGCAGAATCTAAAGAGTTAGAAGAGTTAATCCATTCTCCAAGTAATAAACAAACACACCTTGCACTGTGGTTTTGATGCCCTAGAAGCTTCTTGCAGGTCGGCAGTCACCGGATCTGTCCTTTGAAGGCATGCATGGCTTAAGAAACAGCCCTTTCCCACACCATGTTAAATCTAAATTGTTGGATGCCCCCTTGCCCAAAGACAACTTATTTGGCAGTAAGGCAGTAGAGGTCTTAAAAAGATGGAAGAAAAAGCAAAATCTATGCAGACAGTTAAGGATTTCCTACAGGTCCAGCCACCCAGGTTCAGCAGGCATTGTCCCACCAAGCTTGGTCCTTTCCTACTCCCACCAGGACAGTTCAGCCCATACCCCGGGGAACCAGACCCCCCCAGGCAGGAGCCACCGGGAATGCAGAGATCTAAGCAGTGGACTACCTCCACTTCAAAACCAGGGAGTTGTAAGCCACCCCCTTATGGTAAGAACTCACAATGACTCACCTCCCCCACCCCCTCCCTCTGCCCACCTTCACTTACCCCTAGGAGGAAAACTGTCCTTTCATGCAAGCACCTGAGCCACCATTACCAATGACAGCTGGGTTCTCTACATAGTTTCCCAGGGATACAAATTTTCTTTCCACACCCTTCCATCTCCAAAAAGGTTCCTAGATCTACCTCCAAACCAGTGGGCAGAGGTGCAAAAGCAAGTCCTTTTCCTGCTCTGTATGAGGGCAGTAGAGCACGTTCCTGCAGAACAGAAAGGCCAAGGTTTCTACTCCAGACTTTTTCTGGTACCCAGAAAAGAGGGCACCTGGCACCCCATCCTCAATCTATCCATTCTAAGCACCTTCCTGGTGATCCCAAATTTCAAAATGCTTACCCTCCGGCAGTTGCTACCCATGCTCACCAAGGATGCTTGACTAGCCACCCTAGACCTAAAAGAGGCCTACCACCACGTTCGTATCAGGGAATCATGCAGGAAATATCTCCATTTCAGGGCAGGATCTCAGCACTTTCAGTTCTCTGCGCGTCCCTTTGGTTTATCTACTGCTCCCAGAGTTTTCACAAAATGTCTGGCTCTGGCCATTGCCTTTAGCAGACAAAGGAATATCCAGATTTTACCCATACTTAGACGACTGCCTAATTCAGGCAGACAGCCAGGAAAAGCTGCTCATGCACCTGGCCTTTGTAAAGTCCCTACTAACCTCCTTAGGGTACACAATCAACGAAAAGAAATCCAAACAAGTACCCACACAAAGGATTATATTCCTGGGAGCAAGCCTAGACACAGCATCCCAGAAGGCATTCTTTGCACCAGAAACGCAAACTTTCCTGACAGCCTACTTCTCTCAACTAGCCACCAGACCCCAGCTATCTGCAAGGAAAATCCTGCAAGCTCTGGAGTTCATGGCATCTTGCATTCTACTCATTCCATATGCCAGACTACATATGATTAAACTTCAGTGGTACCTAAAAAGCCTTTGGTGTCAGCACTGTCAAGACGTGGAGACTCTTATACGTATAATACATTGCCTCAGAAAAGATTTCTTTTGGTGGGCAACAGCACGCTCCCACAACAAAAGACTACCTTTCTCACCACCCCACCCCCCCCCGCCACACAGACCCTCACCACAGATGCATCAGACTATGCCTGGGGTGCACACGTGGGCTGCAGGTGCATACAGGGCCAACGGAGCCCACAGCAAATCCGTCTGCACATCAGCCAAAAAGAGATGATAGCTGTTCAGCATGCCTTGATAGCTTTCAAGCCCCTTCTCTCCCCAGGGTCTCTCCTGATCAAAACAGACAACACCACTGTGATGTGGTATATCAACAAGCAGGGAGGGTCTCACTCCTACCCTCTATGCAGGCTGGCCATGACACTTTGGCACACAGCTTCTGCCATGCAACTCCACCTGTTTGCACAATTCCTACCAGTTTCTCTAAACTCTCTGGCAGACCACTTAAGCAGAAATCTTCTGGACCCACACGAGTGACAGCTCAACAGAAGAATCTTCACCCTAATAACTCAGAAATGGGGCACCCCGAAGGTCGAACTCTTTGCCTCCCACACCAACCATCAGCTCAGCAAGTTCTGCACCAGGGAGCATCACCGCATGGCTTGGAAAGTGGATGCCCTGTCCTTCTTCTGGGTCAGTCTGTTGGTCTATGCCTTTCCTCCACTACCTCTCATCCCCAGGGTTCTGCTCAAAATAAAGGAGGAAAAACTAAGGACAATTCTTATAGCTCCAGATTGGCATCACCAGCACTGGTACCCCTTGATGTGCAGCCTGTCCCCACTGCCACCATGGCATCTTCCTCAGATTCCAAACCTCCTAACCCAGAGGGAAGGGGAATTCATGCATCCCCAATTAGACACTCAGTTTGGCAGCTTGGCTTATTCCCTAACCCCCGATCTATCTGCCAACCTCAGTAAACAGGTTCTAGATGTTATACGTGAGGCCAGATGCCCTAGCACTAGAAAGTCTTATGCTGACAAATGGAAAAGGTTCTGCACTTGGATTCAGGCTAAGGGGGCCAGTATGGCACAGCCCTCCTTCCCTCTCATCCTGGATTACTTAGCTGACCTGCTACATAGTGGCCTCTTTTTTTCCTCTATTAAAATTCATGCTTCTGCTATCTGTGCTCATTTTCCCACTGAGCAGCCCCTTTTCTCACTCCCTTTAATCAAACAGTTCCTAAGAGGGGCTAGCAACTTGAGCCCCTCCAGAAGAGCACCAATCCCAGCTTGGGACCTTAACTTTGTGTTGGAAAAGCTCACCCTGCCCCCCCCCCCCCCCTTTCGACCCAGCCTCTTCAGCAGAGCTAAAATTTCTCTCTTGGAAGACAGCTTTCCTTTTGGCCATCACTTCAGCCAGAAGGGTCTCCGAGCTGCAAGCACTCATGGCTGTGGAACCCTTCGTCATCATCATCCATGCTGACAGGGCATCCCTCAGGACTAACCCATCCTTCATGCCCAAGGTGGTGACCAGGGTGACTCTCAACCAATCCATTTATTTGCCCACCTTTTTTCCTAACCACAGAACAAGGGGGAAAGGATCCTGCACACTCTAGATGTGCACAGACAGCTCAGATTCTATCTAGACCGGACAAAATCCTTCAGAATGTCTGATCAGTTGCTGGTTAGCTTTGCTGCAAGGGCAGAGGGCAAAGCCATCTCCAAACAAACCATTTCCAAATGGATAGCACACTGCATCCATTTCTGCTACAAACAACAGGAAAACCTCCCCTCAAGGGTGTCAGGACTCTACTCCACCAGAGCAGCGTCCACCTCTGCAGCTTCCCTCAGAGGAGTCCCCACCAGGGACATCCTGGAGCTGCCACCTTTAGCAAACATTACCACCTGCCTATCTTCTCCATATCCAGGGCAGGGTTTGCCTCTGCAGTCTTGCAGGGCATCCTAGCCAGCCCCTAATTTCCTTGACTGCCTCCACCCATTTCCCCAGCTTTGGGAATCAACCCAAATGTGATGACTGCAACAGTGAAACACAAAGAACATAGTATAGCTGTATACACTTAACAAAAATGTAGATGTTCGAGTGTATTCTCTGTTGGAGTCCTGGTTTCCCTCCCTCCATCCCCCTCTTCCTTCATCTCTTTCCTTACAAGGGACATATTGGTATTTACTTTCTACCGGTGAGGTTCTTCCACCAGTACCTGGCTCCCACTTGGGGGCTCCTGACAGGTTAGGGCAAGAAAAACTGATGTAATGGTGTTGGCTGCCTTACTTTATACTACTGACGACATGACGTCGGTCCTGAAGCGACAACAACCGACGCAGAAATACTAAGCCTCTGGTATTCATGCCTGCTGAGGGCCACCCTGGCAGGGATAGCTCAAATGTGATGACTGCAACAGTGAAAACACTCAACATGTACATTTATGGTAAGTGTACACAACTGTACTTTGTCTCAATGGCATCCAGTTTGAGTGATGCTTTACAGTTCTCCCATTAATTCACCAACTTCATGATGTTCTTCGTGTTTCACTGTTGCAGTCATAACTGTAGGGTGTTCCTGCCGGCAGGCAGCCCGAGGTCGGCCAGAATCACAAAGTCTGGGTCCGGCGTCGGCTGCACAAGCTAGTACCCTGACGTCAGTACGCTCTGGTATATAGCCCTCAGCCGACGCCATCTTCTCCAGTCTTTCTTGCCGTGCGGTGGAAAGCAGTTCGCAAGTTGTTGGTTGGCGATTTTCGATCTACGCATTTGATTGCTGTCGGTCCGAAGTTCTTCCTTCTCTTCTCAAAGCTAAGTACCCCATTGGGGAATCTTTTTCTTGTTCCTCCGATGTCAGAAAAAGTTAATAATTGTATAGCGTGTGGAAAACAGATACCTCATAAAGATTTCCACTCTTACTGTCTACCTTGCTTAGGCCCTGACCACGACGTTTCTTGTTGTCGGTTCTGTGCCAGGTTCAATTCTCGCACTATTAAGCGTCGGTACGACTGGGCTTTAAATTACTTTGGCAGACGCTTCAATTATAGAATGTCGTCGGATTCTACCGGAATTCAAAAGAAGCGCAAAGACAAGGACAGGCCTCCGAGGTCCAAACAGGATTCGCAGCTGGAGCCAGCGTCCGGTTCGGCTGTCGTCAGTGAGGCGCTTTTGCAGCCCCTGTCGTCCACCACTTCTGAACCGATGGCCGATACAGACTCCCATGGGGAGCCATCAAGGCCTATTGTTTTATCTGCTGCAGGACCTTCGGACGTCGCTCCCTTAGATGGGTCCGGAACCGCTGTGCAGGTACCGGCTTCTGAGGGGGTATTCAGGCCTACTCACATCACCATTTCAAAGACAAAGACAAAGTCCAAGACTCCAGTTAAACCTAAAGTTTCTGCTCCAGCTACTTCTGAAGCTACTCCCAAGACACAGAAGCAATTGCTAAGGATGGCTGAGGATTTGCTTACAATGATTAGGGGTTCTCACCCCCCTCCAGAGAAAAAGCCTCGACAGGATGTTCCTTTGGATTCCTCTGACCAGGCTTCTGTATCTTCTGTTTCTTCCTCTGATCAGGAAAATTCCTTTCCTCCTTATGAGGATTCGGATGCAGAGGATTCCCTGCCCTCTGCTTCTCCGCCTGAGGATTTCTCTTTTGGGGAGACCTTACATGAGATGAGGGAACATTTTCATTGGGAAGGTCAGGATTATTCTGCTTCCAAGAAGAGGCTTAGGGAATTTCTTCTTCTTCCTCAACACAGGCCTTTAGCTATTCCTCCTGTTCTTGATATTGTGGATGATACCTTTTCTGAGGCTAATTTGAATCCTGATTCCATGCCCCCTGCTCCTTCTAAGCCTGATAGATTTTACAGGGTCCCTGATTCTCATTTGTTCTTATTCAGAAACCCTTCTGCGGATCCTGAAACTATTCTCAGGGCACTATGGCTGCTAAGGTTGCTTCTTCCAAAAATCCTATTCCCTCCGAGAAGGATTCTCGTGCCTTAGACAGGTGGGGTAAAAAGGTATATACTTCTGCTACCCTTGCTATTAGGGCTTTAAATTGCCAGTTTCATATGTTTAAGTATCAGCAATTTCTTTTGTCTGTTTTGAAGCAAAAGCTTGCTACCTCTCCGGCTTGTGCAGAGGATAAGGAATTGCAGGATGTATTGCATGCAACTGAACAAGTGAACAAGCATAGTTTGCATTGTGGTTTTGATGCTTTGGAAGCTTCTTGCAGGGCCGCAGCCTCTGGTACTGTTATTAGGAGACATGCCTGGCTTCGAGAACAAAGTTTGCCGGAACAGGTTAAGGCTAAACTTTTAGATGCCCCTGTTCAGCATGATGTTTTATTTGGATCCAAGGCTGAAGAGGTTATTAAAAAGATGGAAGAAAAGGCAAAATCAATGCAGACTGTGAAAGATTTCTTACAGGTTCAGCCTCCTAGATTTTCCAGGAATTGGCCCTCCAAAAATTGGTCCTTTCCCACGTCTGACAGGCCTCAAATGGGAAGATTATAGACACTCCAGAGGTCGTGGTCAAGCTCAGGCCTCTTACAGATCCAGACAATGGACTGCTTCTTCACCTAGAAGGGGAGAAGACAGATCCCAATCTCAAAGGAAGCAGACTCAATGACTCTCTCGGTTGGGCTTCAGGACTCCCTTACCTGGATGCCCCTCTCGGAGGAAAGCTTTCTCTTTTTTACAGAAATTGGACTCATATTACCCAGGACAAATGGGTATTGGACGTGATTTTAAGAGGCTACAAGTTCCATTTTCATACTCTGCCAAGGGTTGTCGGTTGGCCAGATCTGCCAAAACATCAATGGGCAGAGGCCTTAAATCAAGTGGATGCTCTACTAGCCATGAGAGCCATAGAGCCTGTTCCTCTCTCAGAAAAGGGAAAAGGCTTTTACTCAAGACTTTTTCTGGTTCCAAGAAAACAAAACTCATGGAGACCTATTCTGGACCTTTCAGTGTTAAACACTTTTTTGGAAATTCCAAAATTCAAAATGCTTACTCTACAACAACTGCTTCCAGTACTCTTCCCAGGACGCTTGGATGGTGACATTGGACCTAAAGGAGGCCTACTTACACATTCCCATCAGGCAGGAATGCAGGAAATTCCTCAGATTCAAAGCAGGCTCGAGGCACTTTCAATTCTCTGTACTGCCCTTTGGTTTATCTACTGCGCCCAGGGTTTTTACCAAGTGCCTGGCCCCAGTAGTGGCTTATTGCAGACTTCAGGGGATTCAGATTTACCCCTATTTGGACGACTGCCTTATCCAGGCAGACAGCAAGGACCTTTTACTTCAACATCTGGATTTTGTTCAACGTCTCTTCCTCCTCCTGGGATTTTCAGTGAACATAAAAAAGTCTCAATTGGTTCTTTCTCAACAAATGATATTTTTGGGAGCCCTCCTAAATACAACCTTACAAAGGGCTTTCCTTATGCCAGAAAAACAAATACAGCTGGCTTCAATTTTCAAAACCTTGGCAACCTTAACTCAGCTCACTGCAAGGAAATTCCTGCAGGCACTGGGCTATATGGCTTCATGCATTCTGTTAATTCCAAATGCAAGGCTTCATATGAGAAAGCTTCAATGGTACCTGAAAAGTGTATGGTCTCAGCATTACCAAGATCTGGACACTTTGATTCCTCTGATCCCCTGCCTCCAGAAGGAGTTCCTTTGGTGGTCCAGGGTGTGCGCTTTAAACGAAGGGAAGCCTTTTCGTCTACCTCAACCTTCTCAAATCATAACCACGGACGCCTCGGATTATGCTTGGGGAGCACATTTTCTAAACAATTGCCAGCAGGGGACCTGGACAAAGAATCACCTTCACTGGCACATCAATCTGAAGGAAATGTTGGCAGTTCAAAATGCTCTTCTAGCCTTCAAGAACCTTTTGCAACCAGGGCCTCTTCTAATTGACAGACAACACCACAGTCATGTGGTACATAAACAAGCAGGGGGCTCTCATTCATACCCCCTTTGCAGACTAGCTATGGCTTTATGGGACATAGCTCTAAGTCTGAATCTGCATCTTCAGGCTCAATTCATTCCAGGAAAGCAGAATCTCTTAGCAGACAGCCTAAGCAGAAACATTTTAGATCCTCACGAGTGGATGCTAGACACCAACTTATTCAACAGGATAACTGCAGTTTGGGGGTGTCCCCAGATAGATCTGTTTGCATCCCATCTCAACCATCAGCTACCTCTCTTTTGCACCAGGTCCTTCCACAAAACAGCTTGGAAAGTGGATGCCCTGTCATTCAGTTGGAGGAACCTTTCGGGATATGCCTTCCCTCCTCTTCTTCCCCGGATATTACTGAAGATAACACAAGACAAGCCCAAGTTCATCATCTTGATTGCTCCAAATTGGCCTCGACAGTTTTGGTATCCAACCTTACAACATCTCTGCTTGGAACCTCCTTGGATCCTTTCTCTGTACCCTTCTATTCTGTCTCAGTATCAGGGTCAGATGCTACACCCTCATCTCAAGACCCTTTGCCTGGCAGCTTGGCTCTTCAAGGAACTTTAATTTATTCTAAGCTCCTCAAACAAGTTTTGGATGTTCTTGTAGAAGCCAGACGGCCTAGCACTAGGAAATCCTATGCCTCTAAATGGAAAAGGTTTTGTATTTGGATGCAGGACCGTGGCTCTAACCCTTTTGTGCCTGATCTCTCTCGTCTGTTTTGCTTTACCTTTCAGACCTTTTGTCTAAAGGCCTTTCCTTTTCTTCCATTAAGATTCATGCTTCTGCTATATCTGCTCATTTTAATACTGATCCTCCTGTCTTTTCTCATCCATTGGTGAGACAATTCTTGAGAGGAGCTAAGAATTTGAGGCCTCCTAGGACCCCTCCTGTCCCTGCCTGGGATCTTAACTATGTTTTGGAAAAACTCACTTTGCCTCCTTTTGAGCCTGCTGCGACTTCTGATATAAAATTTTTATCCTGGAAGACAGTTCTTTTGTTAGCATTGACTTCTGCCAGAAGGGTTTCTGAGTTGCAAGCTCTTATGGCTGTGGAGCCATACCTAATTTTCCATCTTGACAGAGTATCCTTGAGGACCAATCCTACTTTCATGCCTAAGGTGATTTCGAAAGTTGCTTTAAATCAGACTATTCACCTTCCTACCTTCTTTCCTAATCCTCAAAATAAAGGGGAGAGGATTTTGCATTCATTGGACGTACACAGACAGTTACGTTTTTACTTGGACAAGACTAAAGAATTCAGAAAATCTAACCAATTGTTTGTTTCTTTTGCCTCCAGTTCTCTTGGAAAGGCTATTTCCAAACAAACTATTTCCAAATGGATTGCCTATGGAATAAGATTTTGTTACACTCATCATGGGAAACAGTTTCCAGGTACTGTGAGAAGTCATTCTACTAGAGCTGCTGCCACTTCTACTGCTTTTCTCAGAGGAGTCCCTACCAAGGATATCTTGGAAGCTGCCACTTGGAGTTCTGTGCATACCTTTTCCAAGCACTACAATCTCCCCTTGTATTCTAAGACCAGGGCAGGTTTTGCCTCTGCTGTTTTGCAGGGCCTTCTTGCTGCCCCTTCTTCTATCTAAGCCTCCTCCCTTTCTTCACTGCTTTGGGATTCCACCCTACAGTTATGACTGCAACAGTGAAACACGAAGAACATAGTACAGTTGTGTACACCTACCATAAATGTAGATGTTCGAGTGTCTTCACTGTTGCAGTCGGTGTTTCCCTCCCTCCTATCCCCTCTTTTTTCACTTTATGGTGTGTTTGTGTTTCCTTGTGGGACTCTGTTTTGTTTATTGGGGATTTCTGACATCTGGGGCAAGAAAGGCTGGAGAAGATGGCGTCGGCTGAGGGCTATGTACCAGAGCGTACTGAAGTCAGGGTACTAGCTTGTGCAGCCGACGCCGGACCCAGACTTTGTGATTCTGGCCGACCTCGGGCTGCCTGCCGGCAGGAACACCCTACAGTTATGACTGCAACAGTGAAGACACTCTAACATCTACATTTATGGTAGGTGTACACAACTGTACTTTATTGCTGGTAGTCTTTCTCATCATCTCAATTTCCAAACACCAGTCTGTGGTTAGCATCCAAGGCACTCCTGTTTCTTCTAGTCATCTCCTGGACTTTATTCTGTCGCTCAAACTTTTTCCTTTTGAATAATGGAAAATGTTTCACTTGGCAAATTCTCTGTAGGCTTTATTGTCAGAAGAATGAGAAGCAGAGTCCTCATCGGCTTGCTGTTTCACTATTTGTTGGGTACACTTTATTTCTTTCTTCGCCTGTTTTGCATTCAAAATTGCCCTTTGCGGTGAAGACGGACAACTGTAGCTATTTGAATTTCACACCTGCCTGTCAACATCCTCTGATTGCAGGGATAAACTAGCATCTCATCTGCCTGATGTTCATTGAGTAATCTTTTCTACAAATGCTCTGATGTCCTCAGTTTTTTAATACTTTTCCTTTCTGCCTTAGTTTTGTCAGAAACAACCATTTCTGCTGGTATGAATACATTTCCACTAGAACACATCTTGGCTGCATTTTCATGGCCAGATTTCTTGCATACACATGATGTATCCTCTTAGTTAAATCCTACTATGCAAGTACTAGTCTAGTCACATATTTGTTTTTGGAAAATTTCTTCTAAAGAATTCTCATATTCATCCAGTCTTCCCTGTATTTCATCCTCTGATTTTCTACAGTTTTATCAGCTCATTTGACTAGCTGTTTCGTGCTACTTTTATTCCTTCCAGCCATTTGTCATATGAATTTATATATTCCACCAGCATCATACTTATTTTAAACACTTATGAGTGCATTTGATTTATTCTTTCCTTTAAATTACTGAAAGACATCTCCTATAGTAAAGCAGAAACTTGAAGTGATTTTTGCTGAACAGCTGCAAGTTGCCTTCCAGACATGGTTTTATCTTCTTATTTTCTAGTTGGCTTTCTCTTTCTTTCATCACATTTTTTGCTAGCCTCAGGGCAGTGTCAGAATTTTACCCAGATTGTGAACTTTTACTGGCTTTTTGTACCACTTTCAGTTTTCACACTATGAGAGTTTTAATCATCCTGTTGCTCAGTTATTGGTCTGCTTGGGTGCATTGCATTATGATCTTGTCAAAAACTGCATAAATAGTAAAGTTTACAGTATCCCACTTATTTCTGAGGCACATGTCTCATCACATACCTTGACACAGGATGGAGTATGTGGGGGTATTTCCTGGAAAAGATGATTGCAGTGGGCTGCTGGTGCTGGATTACACCCAAGATTAAAAAAAAAAATCAGCAGATGTTTAAAAAAAAAAAGTGTTAAAGTTATAATGGTGTGCCATTTGTATGCTTTCTTCCTTAGAACATAGACAAATATAGTGAATTGCCTGTCTCTGTTCTCCCTAGAGCGTTCACCTCCAGCACCATATTAGCTTTCTTACCTTTTGCTTAACTTCCTGTTTATTGATCATCTCCATTAAGCTGTATCTTCCAGAATGGAGATGGTGCTTTAGCCTGTGTGCACTCCTCTCTAATTCTGCTTCTCAGTGCTCCTTACATCGTACTAGTTCTCTCTACCAACTAGCTGTCTTTAGGTTAGCTCAACTAAAATGATTACTTATAACTCACCCATTCAATTTTCTTGCATTTTATTGTGTCAGTATCTCCTTTCTTAATAACCTTTATGTGGTTTCTTCTTCTCATTGTCATGGTTTCACTCTTTTGCAATGAACCAGTCTTCCTTAGTGTAGAGCATTCCCACAATCTGAATGAGACTTGGCTGATCTTTTTAGATTTTGCTTTTGCATCCTATTCAGTTTCACGGAAGCCGCAGTGGTGCAGCGGTAGCATTGTTGCCTCACATCAAGAGGTTCTCCTGTTCGATTCTCAGCTGGAGTGCCTTCTGTGTGGAGTCTTCATGTCCTCCCTGTGGTCGAGTGGCCTCCGAAAGACATGTGTGAATAGGCATGCCTTTGTTGATGTCTGGGCATCAGGCTGGCAACTCGGCACCATAAAAAATCTACTGCCAATCATTAGCGGACCAGAGTTCTGCTGTGGCGACCCCTAACCGGGAAAAGCCAAAAAGACAAACATCCTTTTCAGCTTCACCCACAAGAGATGTACAAATTCCCTTCCAGACATGGTCATTTATAAAAGAATTGCACTGGACTCAACAGATGGTCCCCTTTGGTATGATTTCTCCAGATAGTAACTCTCACTCTCAACCAAACTGTGACATGATTTCCCAGTTTGACCTCTCCTTAACAGTATAGATTATTCATAAATTAGTTCAATTTGTTTCTCATAAAGAAGTCCAAACACCATCCATTGGTGTTCCTAAGCCCACAGTTCCAGTCACTCAGATATTGAAAAAAAAACACACATGGATATGATCATGGGAACACTTAGGAATGGCGTTTGTGTAGCTTCAGGGGAAGAGCATTGCTAATGCTAGGAAGGGTCTATATTATGTTATCGAAAAGGCATTACAGTGAATGCCTTTTCATCGACCCTTAAACATCTAACCGTCATTACGCGAACAGCCAATTCAGTAATCTTTTTTCCTAGGGAAAAAATCGCTTTCCCATCATTGTGAATTTGCCCCTTTCCCCACTGTAGTGCGATCTCGGAGTTAGTATATTTAGTTAGGGAGTTGCGGGGCAGAGCCCCCCCCACTGTGAAATGTTTATAGTAATGTTTCGTTCCTGGTCAGCCGAGTGATTTTTTTTTTTCCTAGGAAAATAATCGCTGAATTGGCAGTTCGCTGTTTCGCTGTTTAGGGGTTGGTGAAAAGGCATTCACTGTAATGCCTTTCTGATGACATAATATAGACCCCCTACAAGGAATGTAGTGCGACTTCAAGGAAGGTGCCATAGTAGTTTCAGAGCTTATAACAAGAGAAATATTGTTGAACACAGGCAACTGGAGAATAAGGCAAAATAATGAGGTCAGGACCTGAGGGTGAACAGAATGTATAACTGCATATTACTGACAAAGGCATCAGCAGGCTGCAGGTAGGATGAGTGAGTGGTTGGGAAGGAGCAAGGAGTGAACAGCTCAGAGGATGAAAGACAACTGTCCTTTTATTCATGTTATATATAGTCAGTATCTTAATTATATGTACTAACCCATGAGTTCTGTATGACAAGATGACCATTCTTCAGGATATATTTCAGCAAGGAAAACTGGATGTTGCAGTCTTTATTGAAACTGGAGCTTGGATGAATAGCAGAGGGTATAGTGTTCCAAGGATTGCATTTAAAGAAAGGTGAAACAAGCAAGGAAGGACAGTAGTTTATTTGCAGGTGGCAGTTCTTTGTGTATTGGAGAATTCAGATGGTACATCAAGGTGGAGATGGTAGATATTGAAGTCCAGTTATTTAATAGTCTGCCAGCTAATGGTAATCAGAAGGCCTCTGGAACAGCTGCAACAGAGCATGGCCTGTCAAACAGACCAAAACAAGTTGAGCAAGAGGTAGAAATATGGCAGTGATGAGAGGTTTTAACTTATGTGCCTTATTACTTCTTAGATATAGCATACCTCTTTTTAAGACTGATGTATTGAAGCAGTTTTATCCAAGACTACCCTGCTGAATCCATGCTGTATGAGTAACACAACTCCAAATGTGTACAGAAACAGACAAATGTGCTAACGCCATCACAGCCTCCATACAAACTTAGAAATAGATCAAATAGTGCCTTATGTTTGTGGCAAGCCTCAACCGCCAACTTAATTATTCTGTTGAGAGGTTGCCATTGCTACTGGAGAAAGGGCAATAGAAAGTTCTGAAGTAACATTAATTTCCTGTGTGAATTTGTGATTTTGGAATTCACGCGACCTGTTCTGTCTGAAACAGATTTGTGGGTATAAGTTGCCAGTCAAGGAACAATGGAAATATCCCTTCTTCCTGGAATTGCTTCCTCACTATCCCAGCATAAGCCATCATCAGGAGGGTCCTTCCTGTTCAGAAGGAATTAACATTTAGGTGCAGGCAACAAAGGGTTTAGACCATAGGCCAGGTTTTTAAAATGTACCTTTCCTAGATTATTAAAATGTCCTGCAAACTACCAGATAAAACTTCTGAGTACAACCCCAGCTGCACTATAGAAGGAAAGCTCACAATTTCTTTAGACAGGTGAGAATGTATGGGAATAAATGTATGTGCTTGCTTATTTTTTCTCCAAATATGAGCATGTCTTCCTAACAACTGATTTGATGGCTCTGCCTAAACTCTCTGTGTCCTGCCTTAGAAGCAGACAGAGAACTATGCAGTGGTACTTTCACTGAGTAGCTTTCAGAAGCAGATTATCCACAGTCTGACTGATGTAATCAGATGGAAGTCGCCGTTTATCGTATTAATTGCCTACCACAATAAGTTCAGTTAACTTAATGGTGAGAAAATGTAGTTCAGAGACAGCTATGGCTGCAATGAGAAAGTCTTCATTATCAGCTTATTGAATTGTACTGTAATACTATCACTGTCAAACCTGATAGCTGTAGTGATCTCCCTAACAGCCCATGCATCAGGTTGGCCAAAGCGTGCCCCCCCTTTACACTTGCACACAACCCCCCCCCCCAGTTGACCTCTCTCACACACACACACACACACACACACACACACCCACAAATTCAGACTCAGCTCCATACCTAACCACCCAGACAGACACAGCTTCATTTCATGCTCCTACAGACACACACTGACTAGGCGTAAAAAGATTTTAATTGTATCTCGTGTAACCAAAAATTCTTTAAAGTGCTGTTAAGATTCTGCTGATGCTGTTTTCAGATCTGCTGCTGTGGGGTCAGTTATGAGAAGATTTGCTTTGTTAGATTCTCAAAACTTAACAGAAAATGTTAAAACTGAGATTTTAAATTCTCCTATAGACTAAGATGTTCCTTTTGTCTCTTCTGTTGCTGAAGTAGTTAAAAAAATGTTGATGACAGAGGGAAAATGATTCAAGGGCTGAACAAATTTTCCAACCCTCCTTGTTGTAAGTTTAATAAAAAAATTGTTTATAGCTCTGGACCCTTTTTCAAAAAGCAGTTAAGTCATCAAGGTGCCAGTCCTTTAATGTAGACATTTTCTCCAGTGACATCTGATTGTCTCAGGAAAAATAGTTCATAGTTTAGTACTAAGCTAACTGCCCTTGCGAGCCATTTTAAGCCTAGCTAATTATCCCTTGTAAGACTCAAACCCTGCACCTTGTGTTTGTAAGGCAAACACCTTGGCCATTAAGCCACCCTCCCAACATGAACTATTCTTGGTTCTTAAATTCATCCTATAGTATTTCAGGTGTTAATGGAATTCTTTCTCATCCTGTACACTAAACATCCCAGTCTTCTTCACTTGAAAAACAATTGTTGCCTCAGAGTATCATAGAAGGTATGCCGTCAGATCAGATGGGCAGAGTTTTATTTCAGGATCTTGCAAATGCAAAAAAAATAGGGAACTTGATGACCAGTCCTACCTAGATCTCTCCTTTCTCAATCTCTGTGACAAGCTTCCAAAGTTCAAAATGTTATCCCTCCAAACTCTGCTACCTCTCATTCCTTTACCAAGTTTGATGCTCAAGTTAAACTTATAATATGCTTACCATCGCATTCCTGTTCACCAAAATTTCAGATGTTTTCTTAAGATTTTCTGTATCTGGTTTACACTGTCAGTTCTTTGTCTTACCCTTCGGTCTGTCCGCTGCACAAAGGTGTTTACAAAGTGTCTGGCTCCAGTAATCACTCATTGTAGAATTCAGAGCATTCACTTTTTTTGATATTTGGAAGATTGTCATATTTGCAGACTTGTGTTTCAATTGTCAAAGATCTCTGACCTGTAAAAAAGCTTCTGCTCAGTTTGGTGTTTCAAGTGAACCTCTAAAAATCTTCTGTTATCCTCTTCACAAAGAATTTGGGATGCCTTTTGGCTAATTCTCTAGGAAGAGCTTTTCTTTCACTGGGTAAATTAGAACTGTACAATGAAATCTTCCTGATCTTTTCCAACCAGCTTCTGGCATCTGCTAAAGAATTTCTCAGTATTCTGGGTTTCGTGGCTTCTATGATTATCATGATTCCCTTGGCCAGATTTCACACAAGAAATTTTCAGTGTCAACATTAGTACCCTTTTCAAATTCCAATTATGTGGTTTGTGAGTTCTCTCTCAAGCCATTCCTACCCTCCTCCATCTTCAGTCTGTTCCAACAGATGCTTCAGACTTTCCTTGGGGAGGCTGTACCAAAAGAGGTAAAAGTGCAAGGTCTGTGGAGAAAGAACAGGATAGACAAAAATACACAAAAGTCTTAGAGATGCTGGATGTAGTCAGTGCTTAATGCTGGATGCAATCAATCCTTAAATCTTCTCTGATCTCCAGGTTAGCACAGAAAGCATCGCAGTGATGTGGTATATAAACAAGCAAGGGATACTAGATCCTACTGTCTTTGCAGACTTGATTTGATGATATGGGAAGTGGGAAGTCAGCTTATTTTGACTCCTCAGGCCTCATACATTCCATCAGACCAAAGTATAGTAGTAGGCAAGCTGAGCAGGACCCAGACAGACCCTCATGAATGGGGATTGCATCCAGGGATCTTCCAAGAATTTGTCCAGCTATGAGGAACACTTCATGTAGATATATTTGCCTCCTTTTAGAATAGACACTTAAATTCTGCTCCTAGATTCATTGGAACAGGCCTTACTAATTTCAAAAAAAAAGTCTCTGACAACATTTTAAGACAGTGGTTATGTCCTTGTTCTAATCCTGACTAGCTCATTTCTATAATTGTGTGCCAAACAGTACTTTATACTACATACAAGCTGTGACATAATTGTTAGTTTAGATATTTATGTAAGGTTAAAAATGATTGAATGTATAACTTGCTTGACTGAACAGAGTCTGTAAACTGTTTGCGTCATGTGATATGATTTTTCCTGTATTTTTTTCTGTATGCTGTGTTTGGAGCTTTTCTCCCCGGGCCTCTGCTGAAAATGGACATGTATCCAGTCGGAGTATCCCAGTCAACAAATGTAAAATAAAATAAATAAACTTCCCATTCTTGTATGCTTTTCTACCCTTTTCACTGATGACAAGGATTCTTCTAAAGATCCAGAAGGAGACTCCAGATGTTATAGTGGTGACTACTTTTTGGCCAAGGCAGCAATGATTCTCCCTTCTTTTGAAATTGGCCAAGGGCAATTACTGTAAGTTTCACCACAGGCTGGATTTACTCAGACAAAACAAGGGTTATTTGATATACTGCAACTTGAAAACACTTGAACTTACTGTCTGGCTGATTGAGTTTTGATACCCTTTAGCAGTAGCGTAACTAGGGCGGGGCAAGAGGGTTTTGGGGTTATGATCAGCTGATCCCTGTTGCTCTTTAATGTAATACTGCCTTTTAAAAGACAGTATTGCAGTTGCAGTCAAACCTGAGCGCTGTAGCACTCTGTGTGTGTGGTCTGAAATGTAGCACTCTCTGGATGGATGTACATAGGATGCTATGCTTCTAGCTGGACAGGACTGAATTGTTGAGGAAAACAGACCAGCTGTTCATTACTTTTGCCCCAGGCTCTGAAGGATAACCAGCTTCTAAACGGACTATTTCCAAGTGAATTTCCTACTGCATCTCTTTCTATTACAGCCATCATGGCAAAAAGCCCCCTGATTTGATTAGGTCACACACTACTAGGGCCACAGCTACTTCTACTGCATTCCTCAAAAGGGGTCCCACTTGGAGGCAGCCACTTGGTCTTCTGTGCATACCTTTACTAGGCACTACCACCTGGCAACCTTTTGCAAGTCTAGAGCAGGTTTTGCATCTGCAGTCCTACAGGGAATCCTCTCCTCTCCTTTGTCTCCTTCCACACTCTAAAGCTTTGGGAATCTTCCCAACAGTCAGGACTACAACAGTGAACACGAAGAATATAAAACAGATGTTCTTCGTGTTTCACTGTTCCAGTCATCACACTTGGGTTATCTGCCTGCAGGTAACCCTCAGTCAGCCCGAATATCAGAGTCTTGGGATTTCTGCATCGGATGCTGTTGCCTCATCCATGACGTCAGGGGTATAAAACATGCAGCTGATGCCATTACATCAGCTTTTCTTGCCGTGCGGGAGCCCAAAGCAGAAGCAGTTCGCAAGTGCTGGTTGGCAGCTACCTGAAATTTTTGTTTTTTGAGTTTCAAACCTGAAGTCTTCTAAAGCTAAGTACCCCATTGTGGATCCTTTCTTCTTGCTCTAACCGATGTCAGAAAAAGTTAACAATTGTCTTGCCTGTGGAAAGCAAATACCTCACAGAGATTTTCATTCTTACTGCGTCACCTGTTTAGGCCCAGACCATAGTGTCCCTCGCAGTCAGTTTTGTGCCTTGTTCAACGCCCGAACTATTCATTGGGCTATTTTTGTCTCTAAATTCTTTCTGTCTCGTTCTCCGTATTCCAAAATGGCTTCGGTAAGCCATCCAACTACCGATCTTCCGAAAAAACGCAAAGATAAAGACAGAGACAGACTGCATAGGTCCAGAACTGCTGGCGAAGCTTCTGTTAAGCTAGTTGCCAGTCTGCCGGTACTCAGTGAGGCGCTTTTGCAGCCCCTGTTGCCCACTTCTACAGATTTGCAGGCCTCTACTGAGACCTATTCGGAGTGCAGTATGCCGTGAGATGCTTCTTCGACTATGGTACCTGCAGATGTCTCTACCTTGGATGAGTCCGGAGCTGCTGTGCAGGCACTGGGTTCTGAGGGTGTATTCAGACCATATTCTTATCAAACCAACTACTTCGTTAATGACTAAATCTATCGAATTTCTCAGGCCCAGAGTTCGCACTACACCTAGGAAACCGACAACCAAATCACATTCTCAAGCTCCCATGCTACAGAAAGAAATGCTTAGAATGGCTGAAGGCCTTATTACTTTAATTAGGGGAATCCAGCCTTCCCCCTCTAAAAGACAAAGAATTGATTTTCCTTCTGATTCTTCAGACCATGAGTCTAATGACTCTGACCCCTGTGATTACCAGGACATACCCTTATCTACCTATGAGGACTCAGATGCAGAGGATTCAATTCCCTCAGCCTCCCCCCCCCCCCCCCCAGAGGGCCTTTCTTTCGGTGAAACCTTGCATACCCTAAGAGAGCATTTCCGCTGGGAATGCCAAGACTACCCACAGTCCAAAAAGAGACTCGGGGAATTTTTAGACTTGCCTTAGCATAGGCCTCTAGCTATTCCCCTTGTCCTGGATATTGCAGATGGATGTATTCATGGAATCTAGCCTTACCCCTGATACTTTACCACCTGCTCCTAGGAAGCCTGACATACTACAGAGTACCTGACTCTCACAAATTTCTCTTTAAAAATCCTACTGCAGATCCAGAGACCATTTCCCAGGGACCTAAAGTTATTAAGGTTTCTACAGCCAAAAACCCTACCCCTTTGGACAGGAATTCTAGGGCTCTAGACTAGACAGATGGGGTAAGAAGGTAGTATACCTCTGCAACTTTTGCCATCAGGGCTTTAAATTGCCAGTTTCACATGTTGAAGTACCAGCAGCATATTCTTGATCTAATTAAACAAAAAATGTTGTTGATTCCTGATTGTGCAGAAAATAAGGACTTACAAGACTTGATGCATTCTGCAAACCAAGTTGGTAAACATACTTTGCAGTGTAGATGTTCTTCGTGTTTCACTGTTGCAGTCATGACATTTGGGTAATCTGCTTGCAGGTTGCCCTCAGTCGGCCTGATTAACAAAGTCTTGGGTCCTGCGTCGGCTGTTGTCCCTTCTTCCATGACATCAGGTCGTCAGGGGTATAAAACATGCAGCCGACGCCATTACATCAGTCGTTCTTGCCGTGCGGTGCCCGAAGCAGAAGCAGTTCGCAAGTGCCGGTCGGCCGACTCCTGAAATTTTCATTTTCGAGTTTCAGAACTGAAGTCTTCAACTAAAAGCTAAGTGCCCCTTTGGGGAAACTTTTTCTTGCTCCTTACCGATGTCAGTAAAAGTTAATAATTGCATTACTTGTAGAAAGAAAATACCTCATATAGATTTTTATTCGTACTGTATTCCTTGCCTAGGCCCTGACCACGACGTACCTTGCTGTCAGTTTTGTGCTTTATTTAATCAGTGCGCTAGCCGTTGTCGGTATATTTTTGCATCTAAATATTTCGGTTCTCAGTTTAATTATCCAGAAATGTCATCTGTTAGCCATCCGACTACCGGTATTCCGAAAAAACGAAGAGATAAAGACAGAGACATGCCGCCCAACTGCCGACGACGCTTCTCCTAAGCCAGTTGCCAGTTCGCCGGTACTCAATGAGGCGTTTTCGCAGCCCCTGATACCCGCTACTTCTGATTCGCAGGCATCTACTGAGACCCATTCGGAGTCCAGTATGCCGCGAGATGCTTCAACTATGGAACCCGTGGATGTCCCTACCTTGGATGGGTCCGGAGCCGCTGTGCAGGCACCGGCTTCTGAGGGTGTATTAGGCCTATGGACTTGCATATTAAATCGACGCCTCCTTCATTACTAAGGCCTAAATCTCGATACATGTCTAAAAAACAGACGCCCAGGCCACATGCTCAGGCCTTTATGCCTAAAAAACAAATGATAAAAATGGCTCAAGACCTAATAACTCTAATCAGGGGTAGCCAGCCCCCCCCCCCTTTCTAAGAGGCCTAGGGCTGAGGTTGATTATGAATCTTCTGATCAGGATTCTGTTTTTTCTGACACTTCTGAAGACCTGGATTTGTCCTTACGTACTTACGAGGATTCTGATGTAGAGGACTCTATTCCCTCTGCTTCCCCTCCTGAGGATTTTTCTTTTGGGGAAACCGTACATAGACTAAGGGAGCATTTGCACTGGGAAAGCCAGGAATTTTCTCATTCAAAAAAGAGGCTTGGGGATTTCCTTCTCCTACCCCAGCATAGGCCTTTGCCTATTCTTCCTGTACTAGACATTGTTGATGATGCCTTCTCAGAATCCAGTTTGGCCCCTGATTCTCTGCCTCCTGCTCCCAGTAAACCAGACAGATACTGCAGGGTCCCTGAGTCCCACAAGTTCCTTTTCAAAAATCCTATTGCAGATCCAGAGACTATTTCACAGGGGCCCAAGGGCTTTAAGGCTTCTACTGCTAAAAATCCTACCCCTTCTGATAGAGAGACTCCAGGGTGCTGGATAGATGGGGTAAAAATGTTTACACTTCAGCAACCTTCGCCATTAGAGCTTTAAACTACCAATTTCATATGTTAAAATATCAACAGAAACAAATATGAAACGCTGGTCCCCTGTGTCTTGACACGCTGGTGTATACAAGGCAAGGAAGCGAAAGGTGATAAAAGCTGTTTTTATTATCCAAAGTTAAGCGCTTTCACTCGCTCAAATTGTGAGCTTCTTCAGAACTCCATACAAATCCATTAACTCAACTCAAGTTTAAATAACTTCTTTGGCGCCAAAATTGCACAATTTAAAGTGGCATACTCAATATACATCTTTCTATGTCCTATATGTTAAATAGTTGACTTAATACGTTCATTCTGACTTCTAAATATTAAATGCATAATCTATTACATAAAATTACATTAAAAATCCCATACTAAACCACTACAGTTCATAAGATTCAAATAAATAAAATCATGAAAATAATATAAATCATATGAATAACTTAATTTCATACATCTGAAAAATTATTAGCTTATGGCAGTCTGTCAAAAAAGTTTAAACAGGGTAACTGTAACACAAGATGGGTGATATATCTGGCCAAATGTGCAGCGTGTTCTGGATTCTATATAGGGAAAACAGAACAAAAATTTAATAAGTGCATATATGCTCATTTATACAGTATTAGGACCAAAGATGTTAATAACGCACTTTATAGACACATTAAAAAATATGGAGATGAACACAATTTTAAATTTGGTATTATTGATAGTATTACCATGGATCTTAGAGGGGGAGATCTTAAAGGACTATTGTCCTATAAAGAAACCTGGTGGCAATTATTGACTGACGCCTCAAATGCACCAGGATTAAATGACTTTATAAGCATTAAACCAATGCTATAAAGTATAAATATAAAAATATTATTAATGTTTTCAATTATATATCATACTGACTTTTTTGACAGACTGTCATAAGCTAATAATTTTTCAGATGTATGAAATTAAGTTATTCATATGATTTATATTATTTTCATGATTTTATTTATTTGAATCTTATGAACTGTAGTGGTTTAGTATGGGATTTTTAATGTTATTTTATGTAATAGATTATGCATTTAATATTTAAAAGTCAGAATGAATGTATTAAGTCAACTGTTTAACATATAGGACATAGAAAGATGTATATTGAGTATACCACTTTAAATTGTGCAATTTTGGTGCCAAAGAAGTTATTTAAACTTGAGTTGAGTTGATGGATTTGTATGGAGTTCTGAAGAAACTCGCAATTTGAGCGAGTGAAAGCACTTAACTTTGGATAATAAAAACAGCTTTTTTCACCTTTCGCTTCCTTGCCTTATATACACCAGCGTGTCAAGACACAGGGGACCAGCGTTTCATATTTGTTTCTATTTGTATACTCCAAACGCTGAGTAAGGTTTATTTGTTATGTTAAAATATCAGCAACATGTTATTGGACTGCTTAAACAGAAAATTGTTGATTCCTGACTGTGTGGAAAATAAAGACTTGCAGGATTTAATGCATTCTGCTCAACAAGTTGGAAAACATACTTTGCAATGTGGTTTTGATTCTTTAGAGGCCTCTTGCAGGGCTGCCGTTACTGGGTCTGTGCTTAGAAGGCATGCTTGGCTTAAGGAGCAATCTTTGCCTGATCATGTTAAAGCTAAATTGTTGGATGCTCCTTTAAATCAGGACCGCCTGTTTGGTAACAAGGCTGAAAAAGTTCTTACAAAGATGGAAGATAAAGCTAAACCTATGCAAACTGTTAAAGATTTTTTACAAGTTCAGCCTCCTAGATTTAGTAGGCACTGGCCCTCTAAGAATTGGTCCTTTCCAGCCCCTTCCAGGTCTTCTCAAGCCAAACCGAGACACAGCAAAAACCCCAGGTTTCAGTCCCAGGGAACTCGCAGAACTAAGCAGTGGGGGGCCTCCTCCCCCCTATGGTAAACTGTCTCAATGACTTCCTTTTAAAATTTCCAAGCACTTATCTTCTGACTGCCCCTTTGGAGGGAAAGATTGGTCTTCACACAAAGAACTGGGAACTCATTACCCAGGACAAATGAGTTTTAAATATACTGTCCCAGGGATGTAGATTTCACTTCCACACGTTGCCAACGCCAAGTGGGTGGCTGGACCTGCCCCCAAATCAGTGGGCAGAGGCCGAAAAACAAGTACTTTCTCTCTTAAGCATGGGGGCTATTCAGCTGGTACTAGAAGTGGAAAAGGGACAAGGTTTCTACTCGAGACTTTTCCTGGTACCCAGAAAAGACAAATCATGGCGTCCTATCCTGGACATATCTACTCTAAACATCTTTCTGGAGATTCTAAAATTCAAGATGCTGACTCTTCACCAATTACTTCTTATGCTAGACAAAGACGCCTGGTTGGCAACACTAGATTTAAAAGAAGCATACCTGCACATCCCAATCAGGGAATTTTGCAGAAGATACCTACGCTTCAAAGCAGGCTACAAGCACTAGCAGATGTTCATTGTGTTTCACTGTTGCAGTCATTACATTTGGGTGATCTGCTGGCAAGTTGCCCTCAGTCGGCCTGATTAACAAAGTCTTGGGTCCTGCATCGGTTGCTGTCCCTTCTTCCATGACGTCAGGGATATAAAACATGCAGCCGACGCCATTACATTAGTCTTTCTTGCCCCGCGGTGCCCGAAGCAGAAGCAGTTCGCAAGTGCCGGTCGGCCGACTCCTGAAATTTTCATTTTCGAGTTTCAGAACCAAAGTTTTTAACTGAAAAGCTAAGTACCCCGTTGGGGAAACTTTTTCTTGCTCCTTACTGATGTCAGTAAAAGTTAATAATTGCATTACTTGTGGGAAGCAAATACCTCATAAGGATTTTCATTTGTACTGTATTCCTTGCCTAGGTCCTGATCACAATGTGCCTTGCTGTCGGTTTTGTGCTAAATTTAATCAATGCACTATTAAACGTCAGTATATTTTTGCTTCTAAATATTTTGGCTCGCGCTTTAATTATCCAGAAATGTTGTTGGTTAGCAATCCGACTACCGGAATTCCTAAAAAACGCAATAAAAAAAAAACAGACAGGCCGTCGAGGTCCAAAACTGACAACGACGCTTCTCCCTAAGCCAGTCTCCAGTTCACCGGTACTCAGTGAGGCGCTTTCACAGCCCCTGATACCAGGTACTTCTGATTCTCAAGCCTCTACTGAAACCCATTCGGAGTCCGGTATGCCGCGAGATGCTTCAATTATGGAACCCGAGGATGTCTCTACCTTAGATGGGTCCAGAGCCGCTGTGCAGGCCCCGGCTTCTGAGGGTGTTTTCAGGCCTACAGATTTGTATATTAGACCGACACCATCTTCAAAACTAAGGCCAAAATCTAAATCTATGTCTAAAAAAACTGACGCCTGGGCCACATGTGCAGGCCCCTATGCCTAAAAAACAAATGATCAAAATGGCTAAAGATTTAATTACTCTGCTCAGGGGTAGCCACCCCCCCCCCCTTTTCTAAGAGGCCTAGGCAAGACATTGATTATGAATCTTCTGAACAGGATTCTATTTCTTCTGACTCTTCTAATGAACAGGATTTGTCTGTACCTACTTATGAGGACTCTGATGCAGAAGATTCCATTCCTTCTGCTTCTCCCCCTGAAGATTTTTCTTTTGGGGAAACTTCACATACCTTACGGGAACATTTCCACTGGGAAAGTCAGGATTTCTCTGAGTCTAAAAAGATACTTGGGGATTTTCTTCTTCTTCCTCAACATAGGCCTTTGGCTATACCTCCTGTCCTAGACATTGTTGATGATGTTTTTTAGAATCTAGTATGGCTCCTGATTCTCTGCCTCTGGCTCCTTGTAAGCCAGACAGATACTACAGGATTCCTGACTCCCACAAATTCCTTTTCAAAAATCCTATTGCAGATCCTGAAACCATTTCTCAGGGTCCCAAGGGCATTAAGGCCACTACTGCTAAAAATCCTACCCCTTCTGATAGAGATTCCAGGGTGCTGGATAGATGGGGTAAGAAGGTTTACACTTCTGCAACCTTGGCAATCAGGGCTTTAAACTGTCAATTTCATATGCTTATATACCAGCAGCATATCATGGGACTGCTTAAACAGAAAATTGTTAATTTCTGACTGTGTGGAAAGTAAAGATTTACAGGATTTATTGCATTCAGCTGAACAAGTTCGAAAACATACTTTGCAATGTGGTTTTGATTCTTTGGAGGCCCCTTGCAGGGCTGCTGTAACTGGCTCTGTGCTAAGAAGGCATGCTTGGCTGAAAGAGCAAACTTTGCCTGATCATGTTAAAGCAAAATTGTTGGATGCTCCTTTACAACAGGACCGTCTCTTTGGTAATAAGGCTGAAGAAGTTTTAAAAAAGATGGAAGATAAAGCTAAATCTATGCAAACTGTGAAATATTTCTTACAAGTGCAACCTGCAAGCTTTAGTAGGCACTGGCGTACTAAGAACTGGTCCTTTCCAGTTCCTTCGAGAGCCACTCAAGTCAAACCCAGACATTCCAAAGGCTCCAGGTTTCAGTCACAAGGGACTTTTAGAACAAAACAATGGGGAGCCTCCTCCTCCTCCAAATCTGGAAACAACAAGGCACTTCCCTATGGTAAGCAGTCTCAATGACTTCCCTCTACACTTACCAAGCACTTACATTTCAGCCACCCCTTTGGGGGGAAAACTGGCACTTCATGTAAGAAACTGGCAACTTATAACCCAGGGCAAATGGGTTTTAAATATAGTATCCCAGGGATACAGATTTCATTTCCACACGTTGCCAATGCCAAACGGATGGCCAGACCTGCCCCCAAATCAGTGGGCAGAGGCCCAGAAACAAGTACTGTCTCTCATGAGCATGGGAGCTCTTCAACCAGTCCCAGAAGAGGAAAAGGGACAAGGTTTCTCTTGAAGACTTTTCCTGGTACCAAGAAAAGACAAATCATGGTGTCCAATTCTGGACGTATCTACTCTAAACACATTTCTGCACATTCCAAAATTCAAGATGCTGACTATTCAACAGTTACTTCCTATGCTAGGCAAAGATGCCTGGTTGGTAACTCAAGACGTAAAAGAGGCTTCCCTGCATATCCCAATCAGGGAATCTTGCAGAAGATACCTCCGCTTCAAAGCAGGCTATTTGCATTACCAGTTCTCCACACTGCCCTTTGTCTCATCTACTGCACCCAGGGTCTTCACAAAGTGCCTGGCACCAGTAATTGCATTTTGCAGGCAAAGAAATATTCAAATATATCCATACCTGACGATTGTCTAATTCAGGCAGAAAACAGGGACATTCTTCAAAAACATCTGGCGTTTGTTAAAATGGTTCTAACTTTTCTAGGGTACACCATAAACGAAAAGAAATCACAACTGGTACCCTCTCAAAAAATTACATTTCTGGGTGCAAGCTTGAATACAACTGCCCAGATGACTTACCTTACACCGGAAAAGCAAATTCATTTGGTGACTTGCTTCAAACAGGTGGCCACAAAAGCCCTGCTATCTGCAAGACAAATTCTCAAGCCTTAGGGTTCGTGGCCTCCTGCATTCTTCTAATTCCATGTGCAAGACTGCATATGAGGAAACTTCAGTGGTACTTAAAGTTTATGGAGTCAACATTGTCACAGCCTGGAAACAATGATTCCCATCATACCTTGCCTGCAACTAGAGTTCCTATGGTGGGCAGAGGCCTGCCACCAAAACAAGGGACTGCCATTCACTCCACCCCCTGCCGCCCAAACCCTAACTACAGATGCATCAGACTATGCTTTGGGGGCTCATCTGGCAGGGAAGTGCATTCAGGGCAAATGGAGCCCAAATCAAATGCACCTTCATATCAATCAAAAAGAGATGCTAGCTGTACAGAATGCACTGACAGCCTTCAAGGACTACCTTCATCCAGGGCAATTAATGATAAAGACAGACAACACAGTTATGTGATACATAAACAAGCTGGGGGGTACACACTCCTACCCCCTTTGCAGACTAGCCATGGCATTCTGGAACACGGCCTTGACCTATCAAATTCAACTACAAGTTCAATTCCTGCCAGGAAAGCTGATTACTCTGGCAGACCAACTAAGCAGAAATCTCATGGACCCACACGAATTGAAACTGGAACCATGGAATTTCAACATGGGGGAGTCCAGACATAGATCTTTTGGTTCACCCCATTTTCTGCACAAGAACTCATCACAAAAAAGCCTGGAAAGTGGATGCTCTTTCATTCAGCTGGAAAAACCTATCAGTTTATGCCTTTCCCCCTCTGCCTGTGCTCTCCAAAGTTCTACTAAAAGTCAAACAGGACAAACCAAAAATTATTTTGATTGCTCCAGACTGGCCTCGCCAACACTGGTACCCACTCCTGCGTAATGTGTCACACCTTCCACCATGGCACCTGCCTCAGACACCTTACTTACTCTCTCAGCAGAACAACCAAATTCTGCACACTCAGCTCCAAACTTTGAATCTTGCAGCGTGGCTAATCACCTAGAGTCACTCATAGCATCCCTCAGCAAACCTGTAATGGATGTCATTTTGGAGGCAAGAGGGCCTAGTACTAGAAAATCTTATGCTGACAAATGGAAAAGATTCTATGCCTGGAATCGGTCACAAGGGATAAGCACAACAGTGCCCAATATTCCTCAGATTTTACAATATTTAACTGAGATGCTTCACAAGGGTCTATCCTTTTCTTCCATGAAAATCCATGCCTCAGCCATTTCAGCTCATTACAACACAGAACCTCCCCTCTTCTCTCATCCTCTGCTAAAGCAGTATCTCAGGGGCCAAAAGCTTAAGACCACCCAGGAGAGCTCCAACCCCTGTCTGGGACCTCAATTTTGTATTGGAAAAACTCGCACTCCCTCCTTTCAAGCCAGCTGCTACTGCAGACTTAAAATTTATCTCCTGGAAAACAACATTCCCTTTAGCAGTCACTTCAGCTAGAAGAATTTCCGAATTACAGGCTCTTATGACAGTGGAGCCTTTCAGTATTTTTCATGCGGACTGGGTGTCTCACAGGGCCAATCCATCCTTCATGCCTAAGGTGGTATCCAGTGTGGCTCTTAATCAAACCATTAATTTGCAAACTTTCTTTCCCAATCCGCAGAACAAGGGGGAATAGATTCTGCATTCATTGGATGTACACAGACAACTTAGATTTTACTTAAACAGGACAAAATCTCAAAAAAAATCTGAACAACTACTGGTGGCATTTGCTGCAGGGGCAGAGGGAAAAGTTATTTCAAAGCAGGCTATTTCCAAATGGATAAGCCATTGTATTCATTTCTGCTGTATACACCATTGTAAAACTATCCCTCAGGGGATCAGATTTCATTCCACCAGGGCTGCATCAACTTCTGCAGCCTTTCTCAGAGGTGTTCCTACCAGAGACATTCTAGAAGCTGCTACTTGGAGCTCTGTTCATATGTTCACCAAACATTACCATTTACCTTTCTTCTCTAAATCCAGAACTGGCTTTGCCTCTGTTGTCCTGCAGGGCCTTATAGCTGGTCCTAATGCAGTATAAATCCATCCTCCCAACCATAGCTTTGGGAATCTACCCGAATGTGATGACTGCAACAGTGAAACACGAAGAACATAGTACAGTTGGTACACTTACCATAAATGTAGATGTTCGAGTGTATTCACTGTTGCAGTCTGGTTACCCTCCCTCCAACCCCCTGTTTTTTCTCTTACTATACCTCTTCTTTCCTTTACTATGCTTAAAAGCCTTTTTGGTGTATTTGCTTTTGTTTGGAGGTATATTTTTGTGTTTTTAATTAAATATTTGGCTCCCCATTTGGGGGACACCTGACATCTGGGGCAAGAAAAACTGATGTAATGGCGTCGGCTGCATGTTTTATACCCCTGATGACCTGACGTCATGGAAGAAGGGGCAGCAACCAACGCAGGGCCCAAGACTGTTAATCAGGCCGACTGAGGGCAACCTGCCAGCAGATTACCCAAATGTAATCACTGCAACAGTGAATACACTCGAACATCTACATTTATGGTAAGTGTACACAACTGTACTTTCTGTGCACTTCCCTTTGGCTTATCTACTGCGCCCAGGGTATTCACAAAGTGTCTGGCTCCAGCCATTGCTTACTGCAGGCAGAGAAATATTCAAATTTACCCATACTTGGATGATTGCCTGATTCAGGCAGACAGTCAGGAATTACTACTTCAGCACTTGACGTTTGTAAAGAGACTCCTAACTTCTCTGAGGTATGCCATCAATGAAAAGAAATCACATCTGGTACCCAGCCAAAAGATTGTATTCCTAGGAGCAATCTTGAACACAACTTCCATGATGGCATTCCTCACTCCAGAAAAGCAGGTTTATTTGACAACTTATTTTAAACTACTGGCCACCCAAACTCAGTTGTCTGCAAAAAAAAATACTGCAAGCCCTAGAGTTCATGGCCTCATGTATATTACTGATTCCATATGCAAGACTGCATATGAGGAAACTTCAAGTGGTACTTAAAAAGTCTCTAGTGTCAACATTCCCAGGACCTGGAATCAGTGATTCCTATCATTCCTTGCCTAAGGACAGAGTTCCTTTGCTGGGCAGAGGCTTCCAACCACAACAAGGGACTCCCTTTCTCACAACCCGCCGTCCCAACTCTGACAGCAAACGCGTCAGACTATACATGGGGGGCTCACATGGCAGGCAAATGCATTCAAGGCAAATGGAGCCCAGGACAAATTCACCTGCATATCAATCAAAAAGAAATGTTAGCTGTAAAGAATGAACTGACAGCCTTCAAATACCTTATCCTGCCGGGACAACTCCTGATAAAGACAGACAACACCACAGTTATGTGGTACATAAACAAGCAGGGAGAACTCACTCCTACCCACTCTGCAGGTTAGCCATGGCTCTGTGGAACACAGCCTTAAGCAACCCAAGTGCCCCTGCAAGCTGAATTCCTGCCAGGCAAAGAAAATTCACTGGCAGACGACTTAAGCAGAAATCGAATGGACCCACACGAGTGAAAACTGGAACCAAACTCATTCAAACTTCAAATACACAGGTGGGGGATACCAGAGGTGGACCTCTTTGTGTCCCCCCAAAACCATCAACTAAAGAAATTTTGCGCCAGAATTCCCCACAGCTAAGCTTGAAAAGTGGATGCCCTATCCATCCCATGGGAAAATCTCTCAATCTATGCCTTTCCCCCTCTGCCCCTCCTTCCAAATGTACTCCTCAAGATCAAACAGGACAGGCCAAGGACAATCCTTATTGCACCAGACTGGCCACGCCAGCACTGGTACCCACTCCTACACAGTCTGACAGCAGTGCCACCCTGGCACCTACATCAGACCCCCTCCCTGCTATCCCAGCAGGAGGGACAGATTTTGCATCCTCGGCTGCAAACCCTGAACCTGGCAGCCTGGCTTATTCCCGGAATACTTCACCAGAAACTCTCAGCAAACAGGTTCTGGATGTTATCCTTGAAACCAGGAGGCCCAGTACTAGGAAATCCTATTCAGAAAAGTGGAATAGATGCTGTTCTTGAAGCCAGTCTCAAGAGAAGGACACAGCCGTGCCCTCTTTGCCTCAAATCTTAGATTACCTAGCAGAGCTGCTCCACAAAGGCCAATCCTTCTCATCAGTTAAGATTCATGCCTCTGCCATCTCAGCTCATTACAATACTGAGCCACCCCTCTTCTCTCACCCTCTGATCAAACAGTTCCTGAGAGGAGCTAACAATTTAAGATCCCCCAAGGAGAGCTCCCACTCCTGTCTGGGACCTTAACTTTGTACTAGAGAAGCTCACACTTCCCCCTTTTGAGCCTGCTGTTACAGCAGAGTTAAAATTCCTCTCTTGGAAAACAGCCTTACTGCTAGCCATCACTTCAGCAAGAAGTGTGTCTGAGTTACAGGCCCTTATGGCTGTGGAACCCTTCATTATCTTCCATGCGGACAGGGTTTCCCACAGGACTAATCCAACTTTTATGCCCAAGGTGGTATCCAGTGTGGCTTTAAACCAATCCATCCATTTGACCACCTTTTTTCCTAATCCTCTAAATAAAGGGGAAAGGATCCTGCACTCCTTGGACACAGCTCAGGTTCTACCTTGACAGGACTAAACCTTTCAGAAAATCTGACCAGCTGCTAGTCAGCTTTGCTACAGGGACAGAGGGCAAGGCCATTTCGAAACAAACCATTTCTACATGGATAACACACTGCATCCATTTCTGCTACAAACACCATGGAAAACCTACCCCACAGGGTATCAGGCCTCATTCCACTAGGGCTACCTCAACCTCTGCAGATTTTCTCAGGGGAGTCCCTACCTGCAACCTGGAGTTATGTGCACCTTCACCAAGCATTACCACTTATCTATCTTTTCTAAATCCAGAGCTGGATTTGCCACAGATTCTCGCAAGGCCTGCTAGCTAGCCCTACTACTTCTTGACTGCCTCCACCCTTCCTCAGCTTTGGGATTCAGCCCAAGTGTGATGACTGCAACAGTGAAACATGAAGAACATAGTACAGTTGTGTACACTTGCCATAAATGTAGATGTTCGAGTGTATTCACTGTTGCAGTCAGGGCCGTCCTTAGCCGAAATGGCACCCTAGGCGAAGTAGTGCTCCGGCACCCCTTAAGCCCCACCCACACCACACATGAAACCCCCCTATTTGAGCCACACCCACTGGGTCATTCCCCAAAAAAGCCACTCCAATCATTTCCTTAAGTTATTTAAATGCTTAGGAAGAAAAAGATACCTTGTAAGGTAGTTAAACTGCAGCTACCTTTGCATATGTATTTTCTACTTGAAATACCAGAGCCAGATCATGGTCAAGTATAGTCTTAGGAGGGGTAATAGACCACCACCCCAGAGCAACCCCCAGCAGCAGCCCCCTCCTCAGCCATTCCAGTGTTCCATTATTTGGTTATCTTACCAGTTACCATGCATACTGTTCTATTTGCCTCCGCAATAATTACAGATATTAAAATAAAATAGCACAAACACAGATAGCCATTTGCTAAAGAAACATTAGTCTCACAATCGAAACAGACTTAGCACGAGCAGTAAACTTCTCTGTCCTTGAAACTTACATTCATTAAAATGGCAAAACTCACATTCATTGAAACGGCATGAAAACCCACATTCATAGAAATGCATCTGGTTGGTGGAGAATTAAGTTTACCTTTGGCTGTTTTCAAAACAGACTCCTTGCACACATTTTTTTAGGGCCATGCATACATGTATTTATTCTTTAATTCACTTTCCTGATTGTATTGAATTATATTCCTTGTATAATACATCACCACTTGTTAGAATTTGTTTTAAATTTGTAGTTTTAAACTTTCTTTTAATAAGCAATGAAACAAAATGTATGAACCAATAACTACCCATTCCAGAAAATTTCAACAATAAAAGGCCACTCGACTTCTATCATTACAATCCACCAATATTATTCCATACGCACAATCTCTGCAGAAGTAACATCATCTGAATTGCACATTAAAGAAATCTGTAACTAATGAAGAGGTTGCTACTGCCAAACAACTTTACATGTCAATGTTATCTACAAATTCAGTGCCTGCTGCCCTTGAAAAAAATAATTGCCTATATTACATTAAAAAATTGGAAAGTTGGTAATATTGCAATAGGAAATGACTAACAAGTTCACAGTCACTAGGCATCTCATACAAAAGGACATACTCAGGAGTGTAGAACCCCTATACCCCTTATAACGCACCAAATAATCAACAATCATATGGGCACTGCATATCAGCACTCCATCTACATGGTGTGGGAGTGGAATCCACAGCCTTCAGCACCAAAGGCAATTATGCTACTAACACTGCTTTCAGATTCTACAACACAGTGTGCTATTTGATAAACAAAAAACAGCTAGTTGCACACTGGAAACATTTGCATTTGTTACAGGGTGTTCAGTTTGTAGTTTTGAAAATTTTTTCCAGTAAGTAATGAAACAAAATGTATGACCCAATAATGACAAACCTGCCCATTTCAGAACATTTTAACCATAAATGGCCCCTCAAGCTTCCTTAAACAGTATCCATCAGTAAGCACAATCTCTGCAGAAGTAAAATTAATCTGAATAATTCTGTATTAAAGAGATTTGTAACTAATGAAGAGGCTGTTACTGGCAAACTTTACATTTCACTGTTCCATCTACAAATTCAGTGCTTGCTGCCCTTGAAGAATTAATTGCTTATGTTGCATTAAAGAAAAAAATGGTACACTAGTAATATTGCAATAGAGAATGACTGAGAAACAGACAAGTTCATAGTTACTAGGCATCTTAAACAAAGGACGGCACACTAAGGAATGCAGAACCCCTATCCCCTTTTAAAATGAAACAAATTGGCAACTAGGACATGGCATACCATGCCTCCATACCTCTCAACCTCTTGACACAAGAAATCTGAACAAAGCTTAAAATAATGGGGGGGGGGCATAAAGGCCCCCAAACAGGGGCAGATTATAAATATTGCTCTTATAGACTTAAAAAGTTGCTAGAATAACAGCATTTGTCTTAGCATGCATTTTTCTGCAGAAAATAAAGGCTGAAAATCAAATGTATGACATTTAGTTATTTAAATCCTCATTGATTTGCCAGAAAAAAAAACAAATGTTATGAGGGATAGGTCAAAAATATGAGGCATAGGTCTGGACAGTTGAGAGGTATGCATACCTCTCAACCTCTTAGTGCAAGAAATCTGGACAAAGCCTAACATGATGTAGATGCAATGGTAGAAAAAGTAGGGATAGATTTTAAATATTGCACTTTTGTAACTTGGAAAGTTGATTTTTTGATCCTACTCTTTTTGATAGGTTTTGTAATATCTTTTATTTCCACATGAGCTACCATCAACTCAGGCAGATAGGTTCTTAGTTTAAGGTCTAATCTGAAGGGCAGCATAATTAGGAGTGCAGCACCCACCAAAACCTGCCCTGCAGTGTCAGCAGTCAAACCAAAATAATTGTATGCAATTGTTAAAGGAAACGTAAGAAATATTTTGTCCTAAATCTCAAGATGCTTGCCATTTTTTTCATGTTTTATCCAGGACAAAGCTGCCCATTTAGGGACTGTTCTGTTTAAAGAGGAAAAGGTGGTAACCCTAGTTTTAAATTATATGAATTTTATTATGATGACTACTGCTGTAGTATAAGTTAGCTCAGAGCCTGAAGATGCTGATATGGTGTGTCATAGGGAAATATCCTGCACTTTTTATCACAGCTCTTTATCTCAGATAGGTGTGTGTGCGCACGCGCGCACTTGTTTATATGTGTGTTTCTGTTTAAACACTTGTGCCCGAGGCTGTATAAGTGTACTGTACACATCTATTTTTTGTAAATGGAACTTTAGAACAAGTTGTATACACATGAAGTTTGATTGACTAAACGTGTATGTGCCGGACAAGACAACGAGAAGACTACTGAATTTACACACACACACACACTTTCTCTTGCATACAGAAATCAAGTTTAAACTACAAAACACACACACACACAAATACACTTACCTTCTTTTTAAACGAAACGGCCACATGCATACACACGGAATTAATCCCCCTCAAAGTGCTTGTTTAATTTCCACGCGCCACCATAAAACGTCTTTACATCAGTGTTGGTGATTGGCGAACGTGCGTATGACACGCATACATTTCTCCTTAAAGGTAATGGAAGCCTCCTCATAACACTGCAGGTTTAAAAGTAGGAGGGCACTCGCTCCTCCCCCTCAACCTACGATACTGGCACCCTATGGTTTATTCATTTTAATTAATTTACTTTTCTTATTATGCATTCTCATAATAAGAAAAGTAAATTAATTAAAATAAATGAACACAAACTGCAACCTAGGCAGTTGCCTAGTTCGCCTATGCCTAAGGCCGGCCCTGCTTGCATTCCTGGTTACCCTCCCTCCAGCCCCCTGTCTTTCTATACTTTCTACCTATTCTCTATTTTGGCCATATGTTAATAAAATGGTATTTACTTTTTACTGGAGGTGTTCCACACCATTTGATTGCTTCCTATTTTGGGGGCTCCAGACATCTGGGGCAAGAAAAACTGATGTAATGGTGTCTGATGCCTGTCTTTATATCCCTGATGTCAGTCCTGGAGCGACAGCATTCGACGAAGAAATACTTGGTCTCTGGTATTCGGGCCGACCAAGGGCTACCTGCAGGCAGATAACCCAAGTGTGAACTGCAACAGTGAATACACTCGAACATCTACATTTATGGTAAGTGTACACAACTGTACTTTGTGTACACTTACCATAAATGTAGATGTTAGAGTGTAGTCACTGTTGCAGTCTTCTTTCCCTCCCACTTACCCCTCTCAGCCTACTGGTAGGCTACTAGAATCAACCAAGGGCCTTACACCTCCCAACTTTGGTTTGGGTTGACTTTACCGGGGCCCAACTTAGGTACACTTGGGGCCTCTTTGCACCCACGCTAACTTGGTCCTTCTAGGGTATACTTGGGGGGGCTTCAACAAAGCATTTCAGGAAAATACCAAAGTCATGAAGTGATGACACAGACTGGCTGCCTTTATACCTGAAGCTTACTGGCATCAGTAAGGGCGTCTGCCAGCCTGGGAGATGGTAGTTGGGTCAGCCAAGGGCTTTCACGGCAGGAAATCCCAGCAGTCAGGACTGCAACAGTGAATGCGCTTGAACATCTACATTTATGGCAAGTGTACACAACTGTACTTTCTTTTAAAGTCCCAAAAGGACTCCACCAATCATACTAGTAATGCCTTTTTGGCCCAGATGACATTGTTTTCTCTTCTCATGAAAACTGCCAAGGGAATGTACCACAGTCTTCTCCACAGACTGTAACTACTCACACAGGAAAGTGACCATTGATCCATCCAAATTTGCAGAACTTAAATCTGACTGCATGGATGATAGCATTTTGATCCCACTCAGACACCTTTTCTCTGAGACCGATGCAACAGGTAGTAGAGGCTAGAAAACCTGATACTGGAAAATCATATTTTGCAAGATGAAATTAATTTTCTAGTAGGTTCCATAAGAGATACTGGGACCCATCCACAGCAGAGGCCCCTCTGGTTGTTTTTTGTGTTTCACTGTTGCAGTCATCACATTTGGGTTATCTGCTAGCAGTTGGCCCTCAGTCGACCTGATTAACAAAGTCTTGGGTCCTCCGTTGGTTGCTGTCTCTTCTTCCGTGACGTCAGGTAGTCAGCGGTATAAAACATGCAGCCGACACCATTACATCAGTCTTTCTTACCGTACAGTGCCCGAAGCAGAAGCAGTTCGCAAGTGCCGGTCGGCCAACTCCTGAAATTTTCGTTTTTGAGTTTCAGAACCGAAGTCTTCACCTAAAAGCTAAGTACCCCATTGGGGAAACTTTTTCTTGCACTAAACCGATGTCAGTAAAAGTAAATAATTGCATTTCTTGTGGAAAGCAAATACCTCATAAAGATTTTCATCCGTACTGTATTCCTTGCCTAGGCCCTGACCACAACGTACCTCGCTGTCGGTTTTGTGCCTTATTTAAACCATGAACTATCCATCCTCGGTATATTTTCACTTCTAAATATTTTGGTGCTCGGTTCAGTTATCCAGATATGTCTTCGGTAAGCCATCCGACTACCCACATGCCGAAAAAATTTAAAGTTAAAGACAGAGACAGGCCACCTAGGTCCAAAGCTACCGACGACGCTTCTCCTAAGCCACTCGCCAGTTCGCTGGTACTCAGTGACGCGCTTTTGCATCCCCTGATACCTGATACCTGCTACTTCAGATTCGCAGGCCTCTACTGAGACCCATTCGGAGTCCGTTATGCCACGAGATGCTTCATCTGTGGGACCTGCGGATGTCTCTACCTTGGATGGGTCCGGAGCCGTTGTGCAGGCACCGGCTTCTGAGGGTGTATTCAGGCCTACTGACTTGCATGTTAAACTGACGCCATCTTCTCCTGCAAGGCCTAAAACTTGAACCATGTCTAGAAAACTGATGCCCAGACCGCATGGTCAGACCTCTATGGCTAAAAAATGATAAGAATGGCTAAAGACCTTATTACTTTAATCAGGGGAAGCCAACCTTCGCCCTCTAAGAGACCTAGGACTGAGTTTGCTTATGATACTTCTGACCAGGATTCTGAAATGTCTGTTTCCTCTGATGACCAGGATTTACCCTTATCTACCTATGAGGATTCTGATGCTGAGGACTCTATTCCCTCTGCCCCCCCCCCACCCGGAGGATTTCTCTTTAGGTGAAACCTTGCATACTCTTGGGGAGCATTTACGTTGGGAAAGTCAGGATTTCTCTGATTCTAAAAAGAAGCTTAGGGATTTCTTACTCCTGCCCCCAGCACAGGTCTTTGGCTATCCCTCCTGTACTAGACATTGTTGATGATGCCTTTTCGGAATCTAGCTTGGCCCCTGACTCTCTACTTCCTGCTCCCAGAAAACCTGATAGATATTACAGGGTTCCTGACTCTCACAAGTTCCTTTTCAAAAATCCCACTGTGGATCCTGAGACCATTTCACAGGAACCAAAGGGCATTAAAGCTACTACTGCCAAAAATCCTACCCCCTCTGATAGAGACTCCAGGGCGCTGGATAGAGGGGGTAAGAAGGTTTACACTTCTGCAACTTTGGCCATTAAGGCCTTAAACTGCCATTTTCATATGTTAAAGTATCAGCAGCATATTATTGGCATGTTTAAACAGAAAATGATGTTGATTCCTGATTGTGTTGAAAATAAGAATTTACAAGATTTAATGCATTCTGCTGAACAAGTTGGAAAACATACTTTGCAGTGTGGTTTTGATTCACTAGAGGCATCTTGCAGGGCTGCTGTCACTGGGTCTGTACTTAGAAGGCAGGCTTGGCTTAAGGAGCAATCATTGCCAGATCATGTTAAAGATAAATTACTGGATGCTCCCTTAAATCAGGACCGCCTGTTTCGCAATAAGGCAGAAGAAGTTCTTAAAAAGATGGAGGAAAAGGCTAAATCTATGCAAACTGTTAAAGATTTCTTGCAAGTACAACCTCCACGATTTAGTAGGCATTGGCCTTCTAAGAATTGGTCCTTTCCTGCCTCTTCCAGGCCTTCTCAGTCCAAACCCAGATCCAGCAGAACACCCAGGCTTCAGTCCCAGGGTATGCACAGGACTAAGCAGTGGGAGGGGCCCCACTTCCAAATCTGGGAGTAATAAAACTCCACCCTATGGTAAACTGTCTCAATGACTTCACTTTAAAACTTCCAAGCACTTCTCAACTGACTGCCCCTTTGGGGGGAAAGATTGCTCTACATGCAAAAAACTGGGAGCTCATTACCCAGGACACATGGGTTTTAAATATAGTGTCCCAAGGATACAGATTTCACTTCCACACGTTGCCAACCCCAAACAGTTGGTCAGATCTACCCCCAAATCAGTGGGCAGAGGCTCAAAAGCAAGTACTCTCTCTCTCTTAAGCATAAAGGCTATTCAAACTGTACCAGGAGAGGAAAAGGAACAAAGTTTCTACTCAAGACTTTTCTTGGTACCCAGAAAAGACAATTCATGGCGTCCTATCCTGGACCTGTCTACTCTAAATAACTTTTTGGTGATTCCAAAATTCAAGATGCTGACTCTTCACCAGTTGCTTCCTATGCCAGGCAAAGATGCCTGGTTGGCAACACTCGATTTAAAGGAAGCATACCTGCACATCCCAATCAGGGAATCTTGCAGAAGATACCTATGTTTCAAAGCAGGCTACACGCACTGTCAGTTCTCTGCACTGCCCTTTGGCTTATCTACTGCGCCCAGGGTATTCACAAAGTGGATAGCTCCAGTCATTGTATTTTGCAGGCAAAGAAATATTCAAATATACCCATACCTGGACGATTGTCTAATTCAGGCAGAAAGCCAGGACATACTTTTGAATCATTGGGCCTTTGTGCAAAGGGTGCTAACTTGTCTGGGGTACACCATAAATGAAAAGAAATCACACCTGGTTACCCTGTCAACAAATTATATTCCTGGGAGCAAGCTTGAATACAACTTTCCAGATGGCTTTCCTCATGCCAGGGAAACAAATTCATTTGACAACCTACTTCAAACTAGTAACCACAAAAACCCTGCTGTCTGTAAGGCAAATACTGCAAGCCTTAGGGTTCATGGCTTCCTGCATTCTTCTAATTCCATATGCAAGACTGCATATGAGGAAACTACAATGGTATCTGAAAAGCCTATGGTGTCAACATTCTCAGGATCTAGAAGCAATGATTCCTATCTTACCTTGCCTACGCCTAGAGTTCCTTTGGTGGGCAGAGGCCTGTCACCAGAACAAGGGACTACCATTCACTCTCTAACCCCATGCCGCCCAAACCCTAACAACAGACACATCAGACTATGCATGGGGGAGGGGGCTCACCTGGCAGGGAAGTGCATTCAGGGCAAATGGAACTCAAGTCAAATGCACCTGCATGTCAATCAGAAAGAAATGTTAGCTGTACAGAATGCTATGACAGCCTTCAAGGACCACATTCTTCCAGGACAATTAATGGTAAGGACGGACAACACCACTGTTGTGTGGTAAACAAACAAGCGGGGGGGGTACACATTCTTACCCCCTCGGAAGACTAGCCATGGCATTGTGGAGCACAGCCTTGAGCTACCTAGTGCATCTACAAGCTCAGTTCCTGCCAGAAAAACTAAATACACTGGCAGACGGACTAAGCAGAAGTCTCATGGACCCACACGAGTGGAAACTGGAACCAAAGGTTTTCAACATGTTGACAAACAAATGGGGGAGCCCAGATATAGACCTGTTTGCCTCCCCTCAGAAATACCAATTGGGCAAATGTTGCACAAGGACTTCCCACAAATAAGCTTGGAAAGTGGATGCTCTGTCCTTCAGCAGGAAAAACCTATCAGTTTATGCCTTTCCTCCTCTGCCTGTCCTCTCCAAAGTACTACTAAAGATCAAACAGGACAAACCAAGGACGATATTGATTGCACCAGACTGGCCACACCAACACTGGTGTACCCCCTCTTGTGCCATGTCACTGTTGGCCCCATGGCACCTGCCTCAGACTCCTACCCTGTTGTCTCAGCAGGAAAATCAGATTCTGCACCCTCGGCTTCAAACCCGGAACCTACTAGCCTGGCTAATTACCTGAACTTTCCTTTACCATCCCCCAGTAAACCAGTGATGGATATAATTTTAGAGGCAAGGAGGCCTAGTACTAGAAAATCTTATGCTGAAAAATGGAAAAGATTCTGTGCCTGGAACCAGTCTCAAGGGATGAGCACAGCAGCGCCCAACTTACCTCAGATTTTACAATACTTAACTGAGATGCTTCAAAAGGGCCTTTCTTTTTCCTCCAAGATTCACGCCTCATCCATTTTAGCTCATTATAACACAGAACCTCCCTTCTTCTCTCATCCACTGCTCAAGCAGTTCCTCAGAGGGGGCAAAACCCTAAGACCACCCAGGAGAACCCCAACTCCAGCCTGGGACCCTAACTTTGTATTGGAGAAACTCACTCTTCCTCCTTTCGAGCCAGCTGCTAGTGCAGATTTAAAATTCCTTTCTTGGAAAACAGCCTTGCTTTTAGCAATCACTTCAGCAAGAAGGGTATCTGAATTACAGGCCCTTATGGCAGTGGAGCCTTTCATCATCTTTCAGGTGGACAGGGTGTCCCTCAGAACCAATCCCTCCTTCATGCCCAAGGTGGTATCCAGTGTGGCTCTTAATCAGTCCATTCATTTGCCAACCTTCTTTCCTAATCCACACAACAAAGGGGAACGGATACTGCACCCCTTAGATGTGCGCAGACAACTTAGATTTTACTTGGACAGGACTAAACCTCAAAGGAAATCTGAACAACTGGTGGTGGCATTTGCTGCAGGGGCAGAGGGGAAGGCTGTTTCAAAGCAAGCCATTTCTAAATGGATAGGTCATTGCATTAATTTCTGCTATAAGCACCATGGAAAACCTATCCCCCAGGGGATCAGACCCCATTCAAATGGGCTGCATCTACCTCTACAGCCTTTCTCAGAGGTGTCCCTACCAGGGACATCCTAGAGGCTGCTACCTGGAGTTCTGTACATACTATCACCAAGCATTACCATTTGCCAATTTTCTCTAAATCCAGAGCTGGCTTTGCCACTGCAGTCTTGCAGGGTCTTATAGCCAGTCCTAATGCTATCTAAATTCCTCCTCCCATCCTTAGCTTTGGGAATCTACCCAAATTTGATGACTGCAGCAGTGAAACATGAAGAACATAGTACAGTTGTGTACACTTACCATAAATGTTGATGTTCAAATGTATTCACTGTTGCAGTCTTGGTTACCCTCCCACCAGCCCCCTGACCTTTTTTTGGCTATACCTCTACTCTCCTTTACTATGCTTAAAAGCTTTTTGGTGTATTTGCTTTTTTATTGGAGGTATATCCTTGTAGGTAAATGTATATGTGTATGTATGTATGTGTATATATATATATATATATATATATATACCCTTGACGACCTGACATCACGGAAGAAGAGACAGCAACCGACGCAGGACCCAAGACTTTGTTAATTAGGCCGACTGAGGGCTACTGCAAGCTGATAACCCAAATGTGATGACTGCAACAGTGAATACACTCGAACATCTACATTTATGGTAAGTGTACACAACTGTACTTTCCCTTTCTATTGGAATCTTTTGGAATTGCTCAAATCTGACATCTTAGTCTTTTTGTTAAGATTCATCTTTCAGTACTTTCTACTTGTCTGCCTTTAGATCCCCCGTCTTCCTTGTTCCAGTTAAAATAATTTTTGAAAGTGGTTTTGCGTACCCGTCCACTTTGAAAACAGATCGCTTCTCCTCGGGATATCAACTTTGTCTTGAAGATTCTCACCCTTCCACCTTTTGAATCAGTTTTTCAGTTTGACTTGAAGTTATTGTCATGGAAAACTGTTTTACTCACTTCTCTGACTTTTGGCTAGGAGAATATCTGAATTGCAGTCTGGAATGGCAATTGAACCCTTTTTCAATTTTCATAAGGATATGTTAACCTTAAGAACTTAACCCTTCCTTTATGCCTAAAGTAGTCTCTGAATTTGCTTAAGTCATTTCATTTATCTCACTATGTTCTTTCTTGAACCAAAAAAAAAAAAGCAGAGGGGAGGGAATCCTGCATATTTTCTGTGTGTATGGGAAACTTAGATACTGCATTAATAGGAACAAGGACTTTAGAGCTTTGATGGAAAGGGAAAAAAAAGATAACCAGTGTATAAACAGACAGTTTCAAACTGCTTAACTCCATTCATTCTCATCATTGGAAAGATCCCCTCCAGAGGGTCAAAGTTCACTCTACCAGAGCTCTGGCTACTTCGAGGACACTTTGGAAAATGGGTGGGTTCCAAAATACTTCCAGAGGTAGCAACTCTTTCATTTGTACACACTTTCTAAGCTTTACAAGGTTGACTTATTGTTTAGGGCCAGAGCAGGATTTGCTCGGCCTGTTTTCCAGGGGCTGCTGGACTTCCGGCCTTTCTTCCTCCACCTTGGCTGTCTGGGCTTTGGCAATCATCCCATACAGCTTTATACTACTGCAACAGTAATCTAGTGGTGATTTAGTTGAGTAAGTAAACTACTACTGTTATGGCAAGTTTACTTAAATCTATTATTACACCCTCCCCCTTCTCATTTTATTCTTTTTTTGCTCCCTGTGGATACTTGTCCTTCTCCTGAGAGAGATTTGGCTGAGGTGGCCTTCCTTTTATCCCTTACCTTTCTCTTCCTAGCATGTAAATTTCCAAATTTGGACTTTGGGATTTCTGATTTATATTACAGCCTTCCTTTGTGAGAGGCAAGAAAGTTGTGTTTTTTGTCATCCGTACATCAACTTTTATACCAGCAGGTCCTTGTTCTGCCTCAGACTTGGAAGGATTTATCAAAGTTCTGCTGTTATGGTATTGTTATGGGAGGGAGTTTTGAGGCATCACAAAGATCATATGTAACAAGAACCCAAAGGGCACAAAGTTGTTTTGGTTTAGAAAATCCAAGCGGCATCTGCTCGAAACAACTTCTGACAAGGGTGGCAGAGATGGCCCCTTTAATGGATGCTGAGGGGTCCGCACAACATGGGATAAGATGGGCCCTTTTCTGACCGGCAGCTTCACTGTCCCTGAAGGGCTGCCCAATTGCTCCCCAGTGGAGGCACTTAAGGGCTCATTTATCTATCTGTTGTCATGCATGGATTGCCATCACTCAGGCCTGATGCATAAGAGGAATAATTTCCAGAGGTTGTTTAATACCCTTTTACCAGCCCCTCCCCCCAGAAAATACAAAATGCTGTTTCAAGGCATACCACCCAATCACTTAGATGTGGCAAAAAGGAAAATCATCTCTTTGCTTCTAAAAAGAGCCAAACGAGATCGCAATAGACCGGACAGGGGGATAATTTTATTCCAGGTTTTTTTGGCTTCAAAGAAGAAGAAAAGAAAAAGAACTTCAGGCCATTTTTGGAACTCAGTCAGTTGAACAACAACATAATAAAGACAATTCAAAATGGTCGTAGTGCGCTCAATTTTGTCTTGTCTCAGAGCAAATGACTGGATGTACTTTCTAGCTTTTCAGGATACCTAAATTCACATCAAGATAGCCAGTGCATCTCCGAGATATTTGTGCTTTTGTTTTGAAGCTAGTCACTTACAGTTCAGAGCCCTGGCCTTTGATCTAACCATATCCCCCTCTAGTGTTCACCATGCACATGGCAGTTGTAGCAGCTCACCTACACCTTCAGGGAATCAGAGTCTTCCGTTATCTGAACAACTGCCTGTTAGCTGCCCTGACAATAGACCGTCTGATCAAAGCCGGGGGAAAATTTGCTTGATCTCTGGTGGTCCTTGAGCATTTCAGTAAACAGGCAGAAGTCATTCCTGCATCCAACTCCATTTCATTTCATCAGATGTCATCTGCACATGACCACTTCAATAGTGCCTCTTCCATCAGACAGAATCCAGGCATTCAAATAAGCCATTCAGGGCTTTCTCCAGTCTTCCTGTCCTACAGCTGTGCTTATCTTCAGTGACCTAGATGTAATGGCTTTGTCCATCTTAATGGTGCAGTTTGCTCATTATCATATGAGAATTCTGCAGTGGTTTCTCAAAAATCGATGGTCTTAGCTTTGCTGACCCCTGTCAGTTTGGATCATTATAACTAATCTGTGCAAACAGCATCTACAGTGGTGGCTAGATTTCCCCATAGTCATCACTTGCCGGTCCCATTCCACTAGGTCAGTGTCTACTTCAGCAACCTTCCTCAGGTGGTGCTCAGTTGATGAGATTTGAGTGGCAGCAGCCTGGTCATCATTGAATATTTTCTTTAAGCATTGCAAATTGTATTCCGTTCCAACGGCTAGGGCTGCCTTTAGAGAGATATCCTTAAAGGTCCCCTGTCATAATGCCACACGAGATTGGGAAGCTTGGGATTCTTACCCATAAGTTGTATCCGATGGACTGAATGAATAGGATCCAGGAATTAACTCATGTAATGCTGGATCTTTTCATTTGTCTGTCTGAAATAACCCTCCCTCCATTCCCCTTTCCTATTGTCATTTATGGGGTCTGAAAGATGTTTTCTTTCATTATCATATATTACATTAGGCTTCCTAGCCTTAGCATCAAGTCTGAGCTGAGGGCAACCTTGTGCATTAGAGCATGATGGAATAAAGAATTCTTAAAGAGGTTTGAGGCTGGAACATTGGTTTTGCTAGGACGCATTCGACAAGCAGTTTGGGAACCCAGCAGTCATACTGACTGGACATGAGTGAAAATATCCAATGTTTATGGTAAGTAAATACGTTCTGTTTCATCCCGTTGTTACCCATATGAGAGGGTGCTATATGGGACTCTCTGAATATATCTTTTAGTGTGTCAGCTTTGAAAATTAAACATTGCACTATTCTGGTCATTGCATATCATGTATGTGCTGCCTGTTTATATCATTCACAAGTTGACTAAGTTTGTTAGTTTCTGCAGCAGTGATGTTTCCTGAATGGCTTTTATGTTAGCATGGATGCCTGCCATTGACCACTGTTTCTGTCTCATATATCCATGCAATATGTGTGTTTAAGTGTCCTACTCTGATATGTCAGGACTGTGTCACAGTCTACATTACCTGCAGCTGTTACACTGCTATGTAAGCGACAAAACCACGTGTCTTTTGTCTGTTTTGACTTTGCTCCTTTACAGTCCTGGACAGCATATCATCAGGGCTTGTGACCTGCCATGACAGTGTATGTTATATTGTGTATTGATATCATCTACACTTCCAAGACTTTTGATGGCTTATGTATTTTGTCCATTCTTATTAGCTCCGCTCCTTAGCTCCAGTCATTTTATGATGTGTCATTGTGCAAGTGTGACTGCTGCCAAATTTGACTTTGTCCTGTCTGGGTTTTGCTTCCCTTCCATTTCATGTTGTCAGAGGTTGAGAGTTCAGAGTGCTTCAGTGCCTCCATCTGTGTCCATGCCACTTGCTTTCGATGCTACTTCATGAATAAAGTGGATATAAAAAGTGTGCATACCCCAGTTAAAATGCCAGGTTTTTGTGATATTAAAAAATGAGACCACAGTAAATCATTTCAAAACTTTTCCCACCTTTAATGTGACCTATAACCTGTGCAACTCCATTGAAAAACAAGTCTGTAGGGGAAAAAATATAAAAAATAAAAAACGTACAATACGCTGGTTGCATAAGTGTGCACACCCTTAAACTAATACTTTGTTGAAGCATGTTTTGATTTAATTACAACATTCAGTCTTCTTGGGTACACTCCTGCCATCAGTTGGAGACTCTGATTAACCCCTAATAAAGTTCAGCTGTCCTAGTAGGATTTTCCTGACAGTTACTCATTTGCCTACTACAACAAAAGCCATGGTTTGCAGAGAGCTTACAAAGCATCAAAGGGATCTCATTGTTCAAAGGTATCAGTCAGGAGAAGGGTACAAAAACATTTCCACAGCATTGGATATACCATGGAACACAGTGAAGACAGTCATCAAAAAGTGGAGAAAATATGGGACAACAGCGTCTTTGCAAAGAACTGGATATCCTTTCAAAATTGATGAAAAGACAAGACGAAAACAGGTCAGGGAGGCTGCCAAGAGACCTACATCAACACTGAAGGAGATGCAGGAATTTCTGGCAAGTACTGGTTGTGTACTACATGTGACAACCATCTCCCATATTCTCCATATGTCTGGACTATGGAGTAGGGTTGCAAGACGGAAGCCTTTTCTTACACAGAAAAACATCCAGGCCTGGCTAAAACTTGGAAAACAATACATCAAGTTTCCTAAAAGCATGTGGGAAAATGTGTTATGGTCTGATGAGACCAAGGTTGAACTTTTGGCCACAATTCCAAAAGGTATGTTTGGTGCAAAAACAACACTTTGCATCGCCAAAAGAACACCATCCCACTGTGAAGCATGGTGATGGCAGTATCATGCTTTGAGGTTGCTTTTCTTCAGCTGAAACTGGGGGTTTAGTCAAGGTGGAGGGAATTATGAACAGTTCCAAATACCAGTCACTTTTGGCCCAAAACCTTAAGGTGTCTGCTAGAAAGATGAAGAGAAATTTCACCTTTCAGCATAACAATGAGCCCAATCATACATCCAAATCAACAAAAGAATGGCTTAACCAGAAAAAAATTAAAGTTTTGGACTGGCCCAGCCAGAACTCAGACCTAAATCCAATAAAAAAATATGTGGGGTGACCTGAAGGGCTGTGCACAAGACAGATTTGGAGCGCTTTTGCAAGGAAGAGTGGGCAAATATTGCCAAGTCACAGTGTGCCATGCAGATAGGCTCCTACCCAAGAAGACTAAATGTTGTAATTAAACCAAGGTGCTTCAACACAGTATTAGCTTAAAGGTGTGCACATTTATGCAACCAGCTTATTGTACGTTTTTTATTTTTTATATATTTTTCCCCTAACAGAATTGTTTTGTAATTGAATTGTACAGGTTATATGTCACATTAAAGCTGGAAACTGGAGATTTTCCTTCAGGACAGGTAATTTTAACAGAAAATTTCAGTGTTTGGGTTTACTCATCAGTTCATCTGTGTTGGCCCAACGATTTCTTCCACAGTAGATGTCCTTCAAGAATGCAACTGCAATCATAACATATGGGTTGTCCTGCCTCAGGCAGCCCTCGGTCGGCCGAATTCCAAAGTCTGGGTCCGGCGTCGGCTGGTGTCGCCTCCTCTCCGATGTCACAACGGCTGGAGTATAAAGGCATCGGCCGACGCCATCTTCTTCAGTCTTTCTTGCCGCGAGGTGCCCGAAGCAGAAGCAGTTCGCAAGTGCCGGTCGGTCAGCTCCTGTGATGTTCTTCATCCCACATTGCTGCAGTCCTAACACTGGGGTAGTCCGCTGTCCCAGTCGGCCCGAATACCAAAGTTATAAGGCTGACGTCGGTCAAGCCGCATTAGTCTGACGTCAGAACGTCAGGGTACAAATGCGCATGACCGACGTCATATCCTCAGTCTTTTTTGCCGCATGGTCCGATGCAGAAGCAGTATTGCGAGTGCAGGTTGGCATTCTGAAATTTTCTGAAGTCGGAGTTTCAGACCGAATCAAAGTTGGCTAAGTACCCCGTTGGGGAATATTTTGTTTTTTTCTTGCCTCAGTATTTAACCGGATGTCAGAAAAAGTGAATAACTGTATTTCTTGTGGGAAACAGATACCTCATAGGGATTACCATACCTTGTGTATACCTTGCTTAGGGCCTGAGCACGACGTTGTTGGATGTCGCTCTTGTGCTAGATTTAACAAACGCACTATAAAGAGAAGATTAGACTGTGCCAGGTTAGTTTTTGGGAAGCGTTGTAATTATAAAATGCCGTCGGATGCTCCGCCCGCTTCATCTAAAAAGCGCAAGGACAAAGCAGCAAAGCCTAGGTTGGAAGAACCGTCTGTCCCGGACGTCGGTTCTTTAGAGGGCTCGGTGGAGCGGAGGTTCTGCCAGAAGTTTCTTTGGAGTCTCAGGGAGAGACTTTACTGTTACAAGATGTGTCCTCTCAGGAGGTAGGCCAGGCTGAGGGGGCTTCTCAGGTAGCTGTTCTCCCCTCCCTTCCTAAGGTGGTTAGGCCCTCCCCTTCTGTTTCCAAGGCTTCTTGAGAGGCAGGCCAGGTTTAACTTCAGTGGGTGTTTCTCCTAGTTCTTCAGGGTCTCTGCCTAAGAAACATATGCTTAAAATGGCAGAAGATTTGATTACTATGATTAGAGGTTCTATGCCCCCTCCTGATAAGAGGCCTAGGGTGGAACCTGAGCTTGAGAGTTTTGAGCAGTGTTCGGAGGCTTCTGAGTCTTCGGCTGAAGACTTGCAGGAGTATCCTCCTTATTCTGATTCTGATGTAGATGATTCTACCCCTTCGGCTTCTCCTCCTGAGGATTTTTCATTTTCAGAGACTCTTCATTCCATGAGGGAGCATTTTAAATGGGAAGGTCAAGATTTCTCTGATTCCAGGAAAAGGCTTAGGGAATTTTTGTTTCTACCCCAGCATAGGCCTTTGGCTATACCTCCTGTTCTGGATGTGGTGGAAGATGTTTTGCAGAGGCTTCCTGAACCCTGATTCTTTGCCTCCTGCTCCAGTTAAACCGGATAGGTATTATAGGGTGCCTGAAGCTCATAAGTATCTTTTAAGAGTCCTAGGGCAGACCCAGAAACTGTTTCTCAGGGGCCTAAAGGTGTTAAGGCTTCTGTTGTTAAAAATCCTGTTCCTCCTGATAAAGAGGCAAGGGCTTTGGATAGATGGGGAAAGAAGGTGTATACTTCTTCCACTTTAGCCATGAGGGCTTTGAATTGCCAGTTCCACATGTTAAAATACCAAAATTATCTCCTTTCACAATTGAAGTCTAAGGTGGATGCTCTGGCGGAAGGTATTGAGTGTAAAGAGTTGCAGGATTTAGTTCATGTTTCTGAACAGGTGGGTAAGCATTCTTTGCAATGTGGTTTTGATGCTGTACAGGCCTCTTCGAGGGTGGCTGCCACTGGTTCTGTTCTTCGCATGCACGCCTGGCTGAGGGATCAGAATTTGGCTGAGCATGTTAAGACAAGGATTTTAGATGCTCCGTTGCAATCTGATGTGTTGTTTGGTTCGCCTGTGGAAGCAGTTTTAAAGAAAATGGAGGACAAGGCTAAGTCTATGCAGACTGTTAAAGATTTTTTGCAGGTTCAGCCTCCAAGTTTAGTAGAAATTGGCCTACTAAGGGGTGGACATATCCTTCTTATGATTCCCAGTCTAGGGGTAGGTCTAGACGTGGTAGGGGCAGAGCTCAAGGTTCTTTTAGGCCTAGAACAGGGAGTTCACCTGCTCAGACTTCTGGTGAGGGCAGGGGTCAGTCCTTTCGTAAACAGACCCAATGACCTGCCTTTTCAGCTGCCAGAACCTTCTCGTCTGGCAGCACCTTTGGGAGGAAGGCTGGCACTTTTCAAAGAAAATTGGAGTTTAATTACCCACGACAGATGGGTATTGGATATCATTCACCACGGTTACAGGTTTTATTTCCATACCTTGCCTCCTTTCAAAGGCATGCCAGACATTCCTCCTCTACAAAGAAAAGAGGCTCACAAGCAAATTTCTCTGTTACTCCAAATAGGGGCCATTCAGCCGGTTCCTGTGCCAGAAAGAGGCCTAGGATTTTATTCTCGCCTGTTCCTAGTACCAAAAAGGGGAACATGTGGAGACCAATTTTGGATTTATCTATCCTCAACACTTATCTGGACATTCCCAAGTTCAAAATGTTGACGTTACAACAGCTTTTACCTCTGCTGGGAAAAGATCACTGGATGGTAACTTTAGATCTCAAGGAGGCTTACCTTCATGTGCCTATCAGACTAAGTTGCAGGAAGTATCTGCGTTTTCGAGCTGGGAATTCCCATTATCAGTTCTCTGCATTGCCCTTTGGCTTATCTACTGCCCAGAGTATTCACAAAAGTTCTGGCTCCAGTGATAGCTTACTTCAGGCTAAAAGGAATACAAATCTATCCTTACTTGGACGACTGCCTGATTCTGGCTCAAGAAAAGGAAGACCTGTTTCAGCATTTGGAATATGTGATAGTAGTGCTAAGATGCCTAGGGTATTCTGTGAACGAAATAAAGTCCAGTCTAGTACCCTCTCAAGACATGTGCTTTCTGGGTGTGAGACTGAATACAACAACCCAGATGGCCTTTTAACCCCGGACAAACAAAAGAATCTTTCCCTTTACTTTCATCAACTATCTCTTCAGTCCGGGCTGACTGCAAGGACAGTCCTTCAAGCCTTAGGGTTCATGGCATCTTGTATTCTGGTGCTTCCCAATGCCAAACTGCATATGAGGAAGCTACAATGGTATCTCAAAAATGTATGGACACAGCACTGCCAGGATTTGGACACTGTCATTCAAATAATACCTTGCATTCAAAAGGAATTTTTGTGGTGGGCTCAGGAATGTCACCTAAACAAGGGACTCTCTGTGACCCGGCCAGAGGCGAGTCAGATTCTAATGACAGATGCCTCAGACATAGCTTGGGGAGCTCATCTGAATGGAAAGTGGATACAAGACAAGTGGCCTGCCAGACTACAGCATCTACATATCAACATGAAGGAGATGTTAGCAGTCCAGTTTGCATTAATGGCTTTCAAGGAGTTACTTCTTCCAGGGCAGGTGTTGATTCTAACAGACAACACAACTGTCATGTGGTACATCAACAAACAAGGGGGAACACATTCTTATCCTCTGTGCAGGCAAGCAATGATTTTGTGGGAGACTGCTCAGCTTGCAACTAAATCTTCAGGCAAGGTTTCTGCCGGGAGCACAGAACTCCTTAGCAGATGTGTTAAGCAGGCAAATCATGGATCCCCACGAGTGGAAACTGGATCTTCATGTATTTCGGAAATTGACAGTGTCATGGGGAACTCCAGACATAGATCTGTTCGCTTCTCCGTTAAACCACCAGCTGCCAAAGTTTTGCACGAAAAGGTTTCACCACACAGCTTGGAAAGTGGATGCTCTTTCTTTCAGTTGGAAAAATCTTCATGTGTATGCCTTTCCACCTCTGCCTCTCCTCCCACAGGTACTCCTAAAGGTCAGGCAAGACAAGCCAAGGATGATTTTAATAGATCCAGATTGGCCTCGGCAACACTGGTACCCATTACTGAGGAGTCTGGTAAGGAAGCCTCCATGGCCTTTACCTTTGATTCCACACCTATTGTCTCAGAGGGACGGTCATCTACTCAATGTCAAGCTTCACTCTCTTCATCTAACAGCCTGGCATATTCTGTTTTGAACCACAGCAGGTCTCAACTTCCTCAACAAGTTTTGAATGTGATTATGGAAGCCAGAAGACCTAGTACAAGGAAAGTGTACAGAAAAATGGAAGAGATTTTTATTTTGGAGTGCAGCAAAGGATTTGGAGGTTTCTGAGCCTAATTTGAGTGTGGCTCTTCAATATCTTACTGAGTTATTGGACAAAGGTTTGTCTTTCTCTTCCATTAAGATTCATGCTGCAGCAATTTCAGCTCACTATGATTGTGACCCACCATTGTTTTCTCATCCTTTGTTCAAGCAATTTCTTAGAGGGGCAAAGAATATAAGACCCCCACGTAGAGCTCCTACTCCTGCTTGGGACCTCAATTTTGTGTTGGAGAAACTTACTCTACAACCTTTTGAGCCTGCGGCTACTGCTGAATTAAAATACTTGTCATGGAAGACTGCTTTTTTGTTGGCCATTACTTCTGCAAGAAGGGTTTCTGAATTGCAGGCCCTTATGGCGGTTGAGCCTTTTTTGATTTTCCATAAGGATAGGGTATCATTACGTACTAATCCTTCCTTTCTGCCTAAGGTGGTCTCTAGTGTGGCTTTAAACCAAACTATTCATTTGCCTACTTTTTATGCAGATCCCCAAAATAAGGGGGAAAAGATTTTGCACACTTTAGATGTACACAGGCAGTTGCGTTATTATTTAAGCAGGACTAAGGATTTTAGGCAGTCTCAGCAGTTGTTTCTTTTGCTTTGAGTTCTCAGGGCAAGCCTGTGTCAAAACAAACTATTTCTAAGTGGATTGGGTTTTGCATTGCATTTTGTTATTCCCATCATGGCAAGGAGATTCCAGCTGGGATTAGGCCTCATTCCACTAGGGCTACTGCCACTTCAACAGCATTTCTAAGGGGGGTGGCAACTAAGGATATTTTGGAGGCAGCTACTTGGAGTTCAGTGCATACTTTCTCTAAGCATTACCACCTTCCTCTCTACTCTAAATCTAGGGCTGGTTTTGCCACGGCTATTTTGCAGGGCATGTTGACAGCTCCAGCTTCTTTCTGATTTGCCAGCCTCCCTTACCTCTGCTTTGGGATTCTACCCAAGTGTTAGGACTGCAGCAATGTGGGATGAAGAACATAGTACAGTTTTGTACCTACCATAAATGTAGATGTTCGAAGATCCACATTGCTGCAGTCTAATTTACCCTCCCTCCTTCCCCTCTGTGTTTAGGGGTGGTTGTGTGGGTGGGGTTGTACTTTTGTAATTTTGTATATATTGTACATATATTTGGTACAGGAGTGTTTGGTGTTTTTTGGTTTTGGCCTTATCTTTTTAGGGTCTTCTGACATCTGGGGCAAGAAAAGACGGAGGATATGACGTCGGTCATGCGCATTTGTACCCTGACGTTCTGACGTCAGACTAATGCGCCTTGACCGACGTCAGCCTTATACTTTGGTATTCGGGCCGACTGGGACAGCGGACTACCCCAGTGTTAGGACTGCAGCAATGTGGATCTTCGAACATCTACATTTATGGTAGGTACAAAACTGTACTTTTTCAGTACCGAAGTCATCTAAAAGCAAAGTACCCCGTTGGGGAACATTTATTCGTGCCTCAGCCGATGTCAGAACAAATTGAGAAAGTTAATAATTGTTTGTCTTGTGGTAAACAAATACCTCATAAGGACTTCCATTCTCTCTGCCTTCCTTGCCTGGGCCCAGACCACGACGTCTCGGCCTGTGCTGCCTGTGCTTGCTTTAATAAGCGCACTCTCAGGCGCCGGGCAGAATTCGCCAAGGACTTGTTCGGTGAATCTTTTGCGTATATCATGCCGTCGGATCAACCGACAACCCAATCTGCTAAAAAACGCAAGGACCGGGACCAACACCCTCGGCCCACGTCCACTACCGATGCTACTCCTAAACCCTCTGCTAGTGCTCCGGTCCCTTCGGAAGTGGTAAATCCACCGCTCCAGGCCGACGACACAGCGTTAACACGACCTTCGGTCTCAGAGATCTCTCCGGTGCCGGTTGTTGATTTTCCTCCGGAAACCGAAGTTCTGGATCTACCCGACACCATTTCTGTGGACAAGGTTACGCCTGCACGTGGGGCTGCTAGGCCTCCTGTATCCATGTCCATCAAGGCCTTTGCACGTGCTAAGGCCGCCAGTCAGGCCAAGGCCCATCCTAAACCTGCAGCCCAGGCCCTTTCATCTGTTAAGCAGATCATGTCTCTGGCTGCAGATCTTATTTCCCTTATCAGGGGGACTCAGCCCCATCCGGACAGGGGTTCTCAGCCACCTGCAGAGAAAAGGCCTAGAACTGAGCAGGCGGATGACCTCTCTTCGGATGAAGCCTCTGGGGATTCTGAGCATTCTGATACCCAAGAAGAATCCTTCCAGGCCTACGAGGGCTCTGATGCTGAGGAATCAATTCCCTCTGCCTCCCCTCCAGAGGATTTCTCTTTTGGTGAAGTCCTGCATTCCATGAGGGAACATTTTCAATGGCAGGGTCAGGAATTCTCTGACTCCAGGAAAAGGCTTCGTACCTTCCTCAAGCTTCCCCACCACAGACCTTTGGCTATTCCACCTGTTATGGATGTTTTGGATGATGTTTTCTCTGACTCCAGTGCTAACCCTGATTCTCTTCCTCCTGCTCCTGTCAAGCCGGACAGATATTATAGGGTCCCTGACACTCACAAGCACCTTTTTAAGGCCCACTCTGTGGATCTAGAAACTATTTCACAGGGCCCCAAGGGAGTGGCTACCTCCTCTGCCAAAAACCCTCTGCCAGCGGACAGAGAAGCAAGGTCCCTGGAGAGATGGGGTAAAAAAGTATATACCTCTACTACCCTAGCCATGAGGTCACTTAACTGCCTTTTTAACATCTTTCAGTACCAAGATTTTCTCCTGGATGATTTACAGAAAAAGTTAGCCTCTCCTGAGCCTATTGATAAAAAGGCATTGCAGGATCATATTCATAACACTCAGCAGGTTAATAACCATTTTCTTCAGTGTGGTTATGATGCACTGGAAGCTTCATGTAGGGCAGCTATGACTGGGGCTGTGATACGTAGACATGCTTGGTTAAAGGATCAGTCTTTGCCTGACCATGTTAAAGTAAAGTTACTTGATGCACCTCTGGAAAAACAGAAGCTTTTTGGTGCTAATGCACAAGATGTACTGAAATCCATAGAGGAAAAAGCAAAGTCAGTACAGACAGTCAAGGATTTCCTTCAGGTTCAGCCACCCAGATTCAGCAGAAACTGGCCCTCAAAGAATTGGTCCTTCCCGGCTCAGACAAGTTTCAAAGGGAAAAGCAGGCGTGCCGAGGTAGAGGGCAATACCGAGGATCTTACAGGGGCCAATGGCAACCTCCAAATCAAAGAAGTGGCGCAGACAGTTCAGCTGCACCACAAGGACAATCACAATGACTTGACTTTCGTACCACCTACAAAGGTTCAAAGAGAAGCACCTTTGGGCGGAAAATTATCCTTATTCTCTCAAAACTGGCATATCTTAACCAAGGACAACTGGATTCTGGATTTGATAGACAAAGGTTACAGATTCCACTTCCACACATTACCAATAAGACAAGGCATGCCAAACCTGCCACATCATCAAAGGGCAGAGGCGCTAACTCAAGTTTCCAAGCTGTTAAGTATAAAAGCAATAGAAAGGGTTCCTCGTCAGGAGCAAGGCCAGGGATTTTATTCAAGACTGTTCCTTGTTCCAAGAAAAGAAAACAAATGGAGACCCATACTGGACTTGTCAACTCTAAACACTTTTCTCATGGTGCCAAAGTTCAAAATGCTGACGTTGCAGCAACTCCTTCCCATGCTGGGCAAGGGGTCTTGGCTGGTCACTCTGGACCTCAAGGAGGCATACCTGCATGTCCCAGACAAAGCTGCAGAAGATACCTCAGATTTCTTGCAGGGACAGAGCATTATCAATTCTCAGCATTGCCGTTTGGCTTCTCTACTGCGCCCAGAGTGTTCATGAAATGCCTGGCATCAGTAGTGGCACACTGCAGACTGCAGGGGATTCAAATATACCCCTACCTGGACGACTGCCTCATACAAGCAGACAACAAACAAACCTTAAAAGAAAATTTGGACTATGTCATGCATCTACTGCAGGCCTTGGGATACACAGTCAACATTCAGAAGTCAAAACTACTGCCATCCCAACAGATTATCTTCCTAGGAGCCAAACTGGACACAGAAAACCAAATGGCCTACCTCACAGAGGAAAAGCAGCAGCATTTACCAGAGTACTTCAAAGGCCTAGCAAAACTCTCCCAGCTGACTGCAAGAAAAATCCTGCAGGCCCTGGGGTTCATGGCATCTTGCATCCTTCTGATACCTTTGGCAAGACTTCATATGAGAAAGCTGCAATGGTATTTAAAAAACTTATGGTCTCAACACAGCCAAAGCCTAGAGGACATAATCCCACTCATTCCATGTCTGCAAAATGAATTCTTATGGTGGGCTCAAGCCAGTCAGCTAAACAAAGGCATGTCTTTCAACAGACCTCAAGCAGGCCAAATGATTACAACAGACGCCTCAGACCATGGATGGGGGGCGCACATGGAGGGCAGATGCATTCAAGGTCTTTGGACGCCAAAGGAAAGGCATCTGCACATAAACCAAAAGGAGATGTTGGCAGTGATACATGCAATCGAAACTTTCGAAAAATCACTACAACAAGGGCATTTGCTAATAAGGACAGACAACACCACTGTCATGTGGTACATAAACAAGCAGGGAGGCACTCATTCTTATACCCTCTGCAGACTAACGATGCTTCTCTGGGAAAAATCTCTGAGCCTGAAGATACATTTACAATCCCAGTTTGTACCAGGCAAGGACAATGTACTGGTGGACCAGCTGAGCAGAAATTTTATGGATCCACACGAATGGATGCTGCACCCTCACATTTTCTCTCAACTGACGAAGACATGGGGAAGACCGGACGTAGATCTTTTTGCTTCCCACTTAAATCATCACCTGGAAAAGTTCTGCACAAGGACTCGCCATCCTCTAGCCTGGAAAATGGATGCTCTCTCCTTCAGCTGGAATTCTCTAAAAATTTATGCATTCCCTCCTCTGCCTCTGCTGACCAAGGTGATACTGAAGATCAAAGCAGAACAACCAACAGGCATCTTGATAGCTCCGGACTGGCCAAGGCAACACTAGTACCCATTGCTATTGACCATAACTCGGACCAAACCATGGCCTCTGACCCTATGGCCCCTGCTCTTAACACAACACAATTACAGGACTGTACATCAAGACCTGAAAACATTACATTTGGAAGTCTGGAGGCTACCATGATTTCTCCACCTAACTCTCTTGCCAAATCAGTTCAAGAGATCTCGCTGGAAGCACGCAGACCTTCCACCAGAAAAACCTATTCAGCCAAGTGGAAGAGATTCAGCATCTGGAATGCCAACAGGGGTCAGGACACAGCATTACCGAGTATACCTCAGATATTAGAATACTTGGCAGAACTATTTCATACTGGACTCTCATACTCTTCAATAAAGATTCATGCCTCAGCAATCTCAGCAAAATACAACTGTGACCCTCCAGTGTTTTCACATCCTCTGCTAAGACAGTTTCTAAGAGGGATAAAGAATATCAAACCCCCCAGAAAACAGCCGATACCTGCATGGGACCTCAATTATGTGTTGGAAAAATTAACTCTTCCTCCATCTGAACCAGCAGCAACTTCAGAAATGCAATTTCTTTCATGGAAGACTATCTTCTTATTGGCAGTCACATCTGCAAGAAGAGTTTCGGAGATTCAGGCACTCATGGCAGTGCCTCCCTTCCTCATTTTTCATCAAGACAGAGTTTCTCTAAGAACAACTCCTACATTCATGCCAAAAGTTATTTCCATGGTGTCTCTAAATCAAGCTGTTCACCTGTCTACATTCTTCCCCAATCCTCAAAATAGGGGGGAAAAACTACTGCATACTTTGGACATTCACAGGCAACTACGTTACTACTTGGACAGAACTAAGGCCACCAGAAAGCCTGACCAACTGTTTGTAGCCTATGCTGCTGGAGTACAAGGAAAAGCAATCTCCAAACAAACAATTTCAAAATGGATTGGACATTGCATCAGATTCTGCTATTCATTCCATGGAAAAGGTGTGCCAGCCAATATTAGGCCACATTCCACCAGAGCTTTAGCCACTTCCACAGCTTTCCTAAGAGAAGTGGCAACAAAGGACATTTTAGAGGCTGCTACATGGAGCTCCGTGCATACATTTACCAAGCACTACAACCTGCCTTTATACTCCAGATCCCGAGCAGGCTTTGCTTCGGCAGTCCTGCAGGGGATTTTAGCTACACCATCCTTATCATAGATCCATCCACCCCCAGCTTGGCTATGGTATTCAACCCATATGTTATGACTGCAGTTGCATTCTTGAAGGACATAGTACAGTTTTGTACCTACCATAAATGTAGATGTCGGATAGATATGCAACTGCAGTCGGATTTTCCCACCCTCCTACCCCTCTGTATCCTTCTTTTTTGGGTCCCTACCCCTTATCCCATTAGCTGGGGGTATTTCCTATGGTGTATCTGTTTATTACTGTTGTGCATGTTTGGGATTATTTTTATCCATTTACCAAATTTAACCTTCCTAGGAGGGCACCTGGCATCTGGGGCAAGAAACACTGAAGAAGATGGCGTCGGCCGATGCCTTTATACTCCAGCCGTTGTGACGTCGGAGAGGAGGCGACACCAGCCGACGCCGGACCCAGACTTTGGAATTCGGCCGACCGAGGGCTGCCTGAGGCAGGACAACCCATATGTTATGACTGTAGTTGCATATCTATCGGACAGCTACATTTATGGTAGGTACAAAACTGTACTTTTTCTTCCTTGTGAAAAATAGCTCTGGTTACACACAAAAAGATGATGACAGAGGTAGTGTCTTGCTGCATGTGTAAACAATGAAAGTATGCGTCTATTTCATTTCTTTTCACAGCTTGAAAAACCATTACTCATATGCAGTATGTAATTAGGGCATTTGTTAACAGAAAAGTAGGAAGAAATATCATAGGCTTTTGTTAGTCCAGAAGTTCAAGTAACTCTAAAAACAATTTTATGTGATCTAGTCCATTCTCTTCACCAGTACTAGTAGCTGCAGGTACCAGTTGCCCAGCACTTCTGAGGCACTCCTAGGCTAAAAAAAGTCTACCCATAACTCCTGTAATAGCTTACACTTCCTCCTGTCTCCAAACTTTTGTCTCAGCAAGCTTCGAGAGGTGTTCCCAGGCTTGCTTATAGTGTTTTGGAAACTTTTGTCTGGGATTTTGGGTTCTTTGTGTATATCTTTGGATATTCAGGTTAGATATTTTTATTTTTTTACAACAGTATTTCAAGGTAAAACCACTCTGTTAGTTCCTTCTCCATACATTTTGGCACTTTTTTGATGTTCCTGCTGTTATGTGACTTTGACTTGTCTTTGGGGGTTTGGTGCAGTAGTTTTGGTTAAAGAATTCACTTTATTATTCTGTTATTTTGTGGATTTATTCACCATTTTCAGGATGGGGAAGAAAATCGCTCTGATTCTTACAAATTTATTAATTTGTGGTCATAAAATTCCCCCCGAAGACACCTAAACTTGTTTGCATTGTGTATTGAGTGGTGGAGTTAGCTGCTACTTGTGGTATTTATGAGAAGTTTGGTTAGTGGACTTTATAGGGGAGAAAGAATAAACTCATTAATAACTCTTCTAAGAGAAAAAAAGAGAGAGAAGAAGAAGAAATCTGATGTTACTAATTCAGTTAGGAATTCTGCCAGTTATTCCCCTGATGATCTTTGTGTTTCATTGTTGCAGTCATCACATTTGGGTTATCCCTACCAGGGTAGCCCTCGGCCGGCCCGAATACCAGAATCTTAGTTATTTCTCCATCGGTTGCTGTTGCTTGAGGACTGACGTCAGGTCATCAGTCATATAAAGTAAGGCAGCTGACACCATTACATCAGTCTTTCTTGCCATGGAGCCCAAAGCAGAAGCAGTTCGCATGAGTGCCCGTCGGCCACTACCTGAGTTTTCGTTTCTGAAATGAAGTTGAAGTCTTCTAAAGCTAAGTACCTCATTGGGGATCCTTTTTTCTTGCACTAACCGTTGTCAGAAAAAGTTAATTGTCTCGCCTGTGGAAAGCAAGTACCACACCGAAACTTCCACTCTTACTGTGTCACTTGTCTAGGCCCAAACCACGATGTCCCCCATTGTCGCTTCTGTGCTTTAACACCAGAACTATCCATCGTTGGGCCCTTATTGTAGCCAGATATTTTTGTTTACAGTCCTCCAATTCCAGTATGGCTTTGGTAAGCCATCCAACAGTAGATCTTCTGAAAAGACATAAAGATAAAGACAGAGACAGACCACACAGGTCCAAACCTTTCCAATGACGCTTCCGTTAAGCTAGTAGTTAGTCCTCTGGTAGTCAGTGAGGCGCGTTCGCAGCCCCCGATGTCCGCTTCATTTGATTCGCAGGCTGCTACCGAGAACCTTTCGGAGGCCGGTATGCCGCAAAACTCTTCCTCACACAAACCGACATCCTCTTTCGCGACTACTGTTCTTTCGAAAACAACCAAATTCCTTAGGCCCAGGGTTCGAACCACACCCAAGAAACTGACTACCCACTCTAAGGCGCCTGCTACCTTGCCTCACTCTCAAATGCTTAAAATGGCAGAAGACCTTATCATGCTGATCAGGGAAAGCCAAGATACCCCCTCAAAAAGGAAGAGAGATCTGTCCCCAGTAGTTTTGTCTGAACAAGAGTCAGATGAATCTGATGCATTTGACTATGAAGACATGCAGCCCCTCTCCACTTATGAGGATTCTGATGCAGAGGAATCTATTCATTCAGCCTCTCCCAGAGAGGATTTTTTCATTTGGGGAAACCCTGCATACTTTAAGGGAGCATTTTCAATGGGAGAGTCAGGACTACCACTCAGTCTAAAAAGAGACTCAGGGAATTCCTAGATTTTCCACAGCACAGACCCTTGGCCATCCCCCCAGTCCTGGATGTGGTGGATGATATTTGGATGTGGTGGATGATGTTTTCCTTGAATCCAGCTTGACTCCTGACACCCTACCTCTTGCTCCCAGAAAACCAGACAGGTACTACAGAGTCCCTGACTCACACAAATATCTTTTTAAAAATCCAACAGCTGACCCTGAGGTCTTTTCTAAAGGGCCAAAAGGAATTAAAGCAACCTCTGCTAAGGATCCCACCCCCTCAGACAAGGATTCCCGAGCATTGGACAGATGGGGTAAAAAGTATGCATCTCAGCTACTCTTGCTGTCAGGGCACTAAATTGTTAGTTCTATATGCTTAAATATCAGCAACATACCTTGGAACTCCTTAAACAAAAAATGTCCTCCCTTCCTGCTCGGGCAGAATCTAAAGATTTACAAGACTTAATGCATTCTGCAAGTCAAGTAACTAAACACACATTGCACTGTGGTTTTGACACCCTAGAAACTTCTTGCAGGGCAGCAGTCACTGGATCTGTCATTAGAAGACATGCATGGCTTAAGGAACAACCCCTGCCAGACCATGTCAAATCTAAATTGTTGGATGCACCCTTGCACAAAGATAACTTATTTGGCACTAAGGCAGAAGACATGTTAAAGTTGGGAGAAAAAGCAAAATATATGCAAACAGTTAAAGATTTCTTACAGGTCCAGTCCCCTAGGTTTAGCAGGCATTTTTCCTCCAAGCACTGGTCCTTTCCTGCTCCAATTAAACAGTCTCAGGCTAGGACCCATGGAAGCAGACCTCCCCCCCCCAGACAGCAGCCCCAGGGAATGCAGAGATCTAAGCAGTGGACTACCACCACTTCAAAACCAGGGAGTTCTAAGCCACCCCCTTATGGTAAGAACTCACAATGACTCACCTCCTCCCGACCTCCCCTCTGCCCACCTTCACTTACCCCTAGGAGGAAAACTCTCCTTTCATTTAAGCACCTGGGCCACCATTACCAAGGGCCAATGGGTTCTGAACATTGTGTCTCAAGGATACAAATTCTCCTTTCACACCTTTCTAACCCCAAAAGGGTTCCCAGATCTACCGTCAAATCAGTGGGCAGAGGCTCAAAAACAAATCCATTCCCTGCTCTCTTTGAGGGCAGTAGGGCATGTTCCTGCAGAACAGATATGTCAAGGCTTCTACTACAGACTTTTTCTGGTGCCCAGAAAAAAGGGCACCTGGTACCTCATCCTCGATTTATCCATTCTAAACACCTTCCTGGTGATCCCAAAATTCAAAATACTCACCCTCCAGCAGCTGCTACCCATGCTCTCCAAGGATGCTTGGCTAGTCACCCTTGATCTAAATGAGGCCTACCTCCACATTCCTATCAGGGAATCATGCAGAAAATATCTCTGCTTCAGGGCAGGATCTCAACACTTTCAGTTCTCTGTGCTTCCCTTTGGCTTATCTACTGCTCCCAGAGTTTTCACAAAATGCCTGCCTCCGGCCATTGCCTTTTGCAGACAAAGAAATAATCAAATTTACCCTACTTGGATGACTGCCTTATTCAGGCAGACAGCCAGGAAAAGCTGATCAAACACCTGGCCTTTGTAAAGAGCCTACTAACCTCTCTAGTGTACGCAGTCAACAAAAATAAATCAAAGCAGGTGCTCACCCAAAGGATAAGCTTCCTGGGAGCAAGTCTGGACACAGCATCCCAGATGGCATACCTTACATCAGAGAAACAAATTTTCCTGTCAGCCTGCTTCTGTCAACTGGCCACCAGGCCCCAGCTTTCTGCAAGGAAAATCCTGCAAGCTCTGGTGTTCATGGCATCTTGCATACTCCTTATTCCATATGCCAGACTGCATATGAGGAAACTTCAATGGTACCTAAGGAGCCTTTGGTGTCATTACTGTCAAGACCTGGAAACTCTTCTACCTATAATTCCTTGCCTCAGAAAGGAATTTCTTTGGTGGGCAACAGCATGCTCCCACAACAAGGGACTGCCCATCTCTCCACACCCTGCCGCCCAGACCGTCACCACAGATGCATCAGACTACACTTGTGGTGCACACCTGGACGGCAGGTGCATACAGGGCCAATGGATCCCACAGCAAATCCCCCTACACATCAGTCAAAAAGAGATGATGGCTGTGCAGCACGCCTTCATAGCTTTCAAACACCTCTCTCCAAGGGTTCTCCTGATCAAAACAGACAAACACCACTGTGATGTGGTACATCAACAAGCAAAGAGGGTCTCACTCCTATCCTCTGTGCAGGCTTTCTATGACCCTTTGGCTCACAGCCTCTTCCATGCAACTACACCTGTTAGCACAGTACCTACCAGGCTCTCTCAACTCCCTGGCAGACCAATTAACTCATTCACTCCAGAGCAGCTCAGAAAAAAGCTGCCTGCTTACTTCCACTATAGGAACAACAGTGCAGTCTGAGCTCATTTTCAGAAAATCTTTTTGTAATATGATACAGAAAGCAAATGTTCATAACTCTTTAACTATAAGAGCTAGGCTATAAATGTAAATATAAAAGTTGTTCTTCAGACACTGACCTTTCCAACAGTGTAAATGTTGATAGTATCAAAGTCATTATTAAATATTTGGCAAGGAATGCTGATATTGTGCATATTTTTCACTTTTTTTGGAAAGGCAAAGCACAATATCTTGGTGAACGTACCATGTAGACACATACAATTTGTATTTAATTTGTTTGTATGAATGCCGGCTTTAAAATGACACAGTAACCATTACTGTGTGGTGCTCCTTTATGGAGATATTCACAGAAATATGATTAATATAATATTTCTCATAATTGTTATATAAACAAAACATAGCATCTCATCATCTGTAACAGACAGAGGCTACATATCAATGTAGAAGTGTCAATGTCACCTTCAAAATGATGCATCATTTGTGTTATCATCATGCTCCCTTGCAAATATATGGGCATAATAATGAGAAGTATTGGAAATGTATAATTTTCATAATTCTACAAGACTAAAACTGTGATATCTGTACACGTGTACACTGCACAGGCACAGTTCTTTTACCATGTTGTAAGGAGTAACACTGTCTTCAAGATGAGGTATTACTTGGCACACTGACATGCTCCCTTTCAAAGTTATTTACCAGAATATGAAAATAAAATCATAATTTTCATAACCTACGTCCAAAACAAACTTTGATATCTGTAAATGTGTATAATATACAGGCACAGTTCTTTTACCATGTTGGAACTATGAGTACTGTCTTCAAAATGAGGTATTACTTAGCACATTCAGATGCTCCCTTGCAAAGTTATTTACCAAAATATGAAAAAAGTCATAATTTCCATAAGTCCGAAACAAACTTTGATATCTGTACATGTGTACAACATAGAGGCACAGTTCTTTTACCATGTTGGAACTATGAATACTGTCTTCAAAATGAGGTATTACTTAGCACATTCAGATGCTCCCTTGCAAAGTTATTTACCAAGATATGGAAAAATCGTAATTTCCATAGTCATAAGTCCGAAACAAACTTTGATATCTGTACATGTGTGCAACATACAGTCACAGTTCTTTTACCATGTTGTAAGGACTAGCACTGTCTTCCAAATGAGGTATCACTTTGCACAATTACCTACTTCTTAGCAAAGGTAATTTACCAAAATATTTAAAAAAATCTAAACAAACTGTGACATCTGTACAGCCCATGGGCACAGTTCTTTTACCATGTTGCCACTGCCATCCAGGATGTTCCTATGATTCATGGTGTCCAGGTACGATGCCCACTGTATTCAACACCACAGCTGGAGTGTCCAAGGTCCTCAGTGCCGCATACAGATATATATATATATATATATATATATATATATATATATATATATATATATATATATATATAGTGACTGTGTGATGCAGGAAATTACTATTCCAGAAAAAAAATTGGTGGGGAGGGGTGGCTTGATATGACTCCACGTAAAAACAGATCTGATTTGTGCATTTGTAAATGTGATAACGACTTCTAGTTATGTGAATAACAGTGACAGCTGTTGAAAGTTTTACCTGAAAAGTGATAATGACTCAGTGCTATATTGCAACTGCATTTACTGTAAATGTGATAGAGACGCATTTCATTACTGCAAAGTTATGCATGCTCAGACACAGGTGATAATTGCTGCACATAACCTGTTGAGTAGACATTCATTATATTACCTTGTGCAGCTGTTATGTAATACAGACTCATTATAATCTGTTAGAGGAAGACATGAGTAATTCAGTACAAATGTAACACTTGTATATTACTGAGCCCTTCCTCCCATCTAAATTCCACACACGACTGACAAAGCCAAGAAAAATGCCCAAAATATATTGCAAACTTTTTGCATCTCTCATTACCCTCAATCTCTTAGTTTAACAATGAGACAAAACCCAAAATAGGAACATATTTTATATATTGGTCCTATATACTTAGCAGATAATGTCACTGTTCTGACGTGTATGAAGTCTGAAAATCATATAGTTATTCAGTGGCTGCAGTCCACAGCACTTTACAAGAAAGCCACAAACTGTACAAGAAACCGAACACACATTGAGTGAAAAAGCCATGAATAGTTGAGAATCTTTCCCTCTGCATGTACATATACACTCATACACCCACAAGTTATAGCCACTTGCATGACTGTACACTTCAGATATTGCCATTGCTCCTATTGCTTTTTTATTCTGCTCCTAATGGTCCAATGCTTGTATTAGCAATACCTCTAGATACATTTTCTGCTCTGTTGACATTTTCAGTTCCCCCCACCCACCCTGAGCAACTGATACTTCTCACTAGTGACTTTGTGAGCCAAGGACATATCTATAGGTTTAGCTATCTATATATATATATATATATATATATATATATATATATATATATATATATATATATATTTTGGTTAAGTGTGGATAAGCTGGCCAGATGTAGTACACACACTCACACAACATTAACTGCAGAGCTCCTTACCTTCATTGTTGTAATAGTCTTCGAGATCGTCCAAGGTTATTTCTTTTCTGTTGTGGTCAGCAAAGAATTGTTGAGTTTGGCACATTTATTTTTGCCTTCAGAAGTTTCCTTGTTACTCCTTACTCTTACCCACTTTCAGTGATTCCTCTGTTCATTGCATGATGATATTGTGTACTGGCATTTATTATATTTGGTTTTGTTTTCTTTCAGGAATAGCAGCTTGGATTTCATACAGCAGTACGTCCCCTCATAAGTATTGAGCTGCTTGTTTCTGTGTTCAGTAATGAATGGTAGTCTGAGGCTCGTGCTGACACACAAAAACCTGGCATTTTAATAGAGGTGTGTGTGTGTGTGTGTGTGTGTGTGTGTGTGTGTGTGTGTGTGTGTGTGTGTGTGTGTGTATATATATATATATATATATATATATATATATATATATATATATATAAATCTGGGTAGGTAGTTGATGAAGAATGAAAAAAATGGACAACACAGATGGAACATTATGGTGAGTACATAACTTCTTTATCTGATGATGTCTGAGTATGCAGAAGCGCAAAAATGAAACATCTCCCCCAGTGACCCCTTCAGCCGTCTGTCCTACTATGTACAAGCACCAGAATGCAACATTTCCAATGGCAACCCCTTCAGCAGCCCTTCAAAGTATGCACAAGAACCAAAAATGAAACATTCCCCCCAATGACCCCTTCATTAGTATATCCGAGCTGTTGTTTACCATAAATAAACCACATTTCCCTTAATTATCTCTGTAAAAAATACTTCCTGCTATCACAACTAAATAAACTGAGTGGAATTTACAAAACTAGTCCTGTCAAGTATGCACAAGCACCAAAATGAAACATTTGCCACATGACCACTTGAGTAGTATGTCCATGTGTGCACAAGAACCAAAATGAAACCCCTCCAGATGTGTTTGCTGCTATTAACCATGCATAAACGCCCGAAAATAGCAAGACTGAATGAAGCCGGGACCCCACGAACAAGCCTAGCAAGACTGAATGAAGCAGGGACCACACAAACAAGTCTGTGTTGTGGTTGTAAAAAAAAAAAAAAACACCTGCCTAAAAAAAAATACAACAGGTATGATTACAAGGCAGTGCACAATTTGGAAGTTAGAAAATGACAGCATTTGGATCAGCAGGTTTGCCTGTAGAGACTAATAAAAGGGCAGAAATATTTAAAAGAGGATAAATGAATAAAAAATAAACTATGAACAGGGATGTATCTACTTTGAAATCCCTTGGGGCATATGCAAATTATGAATTAGTTGGTATGATGTTCTTCGTGTTTCACTGTTGCAGTCATTACATTTGGGTAATCTGCTGGCAGGTTGCCCTCAGTCGGCCTGATTAACAAAGTCTTGGGTTCTGCATCGGTTGCTGTCCCTTCTTCCATGATGTCAGGTCGTCAGGGGTATAAAACATGCAGCCGACGCCATTACATTAGCCTTTCTTGCTGCGCAGTGCCCGAAGCAGAAGCAGTTCGCAAGTGCTGGTCAGCCAACTCCTGAAATTTTCGTTTTCGAGTTTCAGATCCGAAGTCTTCAACTAAAAAGCTAAGAACCCCATTGGGGAAACTTTTTCTTGTTCCTTTCCGATGTCAGTAAAAGTTAATAATGCTGTATAATTCCCTCCACCCTCCCATAGCTTTGGGAATCTACCCAAATGTAATGACTGCAACAGTGAAACACGAAGAACATAGTACAGTTGTGTACACTTAACAGAACTGTAGATGTTCGAGTGTATTCACTCTTGCAGTCCTGATTACCCTCCCTCCAGCCCCCTATTTTCTCTGGCTATACCTCTACTTTCTTTCACTATGCTTAAAAGCCCTTTCGTGTATTTGCTTTTGGTTGGAGGTATATTTTTTGGGTTTTTAATTTGATTTGCTCCCCATTTGGGGGGCACCTGACATCTGGGGCAAGAAAAACTAATGTAATGGCATTGGCTGCATGTTTTTGTACCCCTGACAACCTGACGTCATGGAAGAAGGGACAGCAACCGACGCAGAACCCAAGACTTTGTTAATCAGGCCGACTGAGGGCAACCTGCCAGCAGATTACCCAAATGTAATGACTGCAACAGTGAATACACTCGAACATCTACATTTATGGTAAGTGTACACAACTGTACTTTCTTGTTACCTTATTATTTGACTTTGACAAGTATGTTAAGTTAATGTTTTCTAATTCTTATATGATTAAAATAGACACAGACGGACACGTCTATTTCCATCTATCCATCTATCTTTATGTGCGTAAGCATATGTTAGCTTGTTTATTGTACCTTTATAAAAACAAAAAGAAAAAACTGTTCACTAGCAGTGTGCACTCTTAGGCTATAAACAATATTCATAAATATTAATTTGCAGTACCTCATGTACAACATGAATATTCACTGTCAGTCACTGATTCCTTAGGTAATTCTTGGGCTTGTTTGTGGGTGCTATGGTTTGCACTCTTACTAGCAAGATATTGGCCTGGAGTCTGGGAAAGATTCATAGTTATTCAATACTACTGCTGCCAATGAAATAGTTTGAATCTGCTCCCCCATAAGTATTTCATTATCAATATAGTGAACTGGCTTCATGATAGTGGGCTGAAAGATATAGCCCTCAATGTCTTTGTTCAAGAGTCAGGGAGAAAGCTAAAATAATAAGGGACATTTTTATAAATATTACTGTATCATTCAAATTTTTTATATATTTGTTAACCAGATAAACACCCTGGACAAAGTGTTTCTTTTGAAGGGTGACCCAGGAGTACAATCAGTTTAAATGACTTGCACAAAGTCAAAAATAAATACATTTATAATATAGGAAAAGGAAGAAATTAAATCCTGTACCCTTGATTGTATGGATTAGTTTATTAACAACTGAAAGCCTTAATCCCCTACAATAACTGCCAGACTGTAACAGAATAAGACAATAACATATCTTAAATCAATGGATATTTTCTGACGAATAAGTATTAAACTGTAATGTCTGAACTTATTGTTTGTCATCATCAGCGACTTACAAGAAAACTAGACATCTAATAAGGACAGGTAGAAACAGCAGAAACATTTGGGGTGAAAGACAGTAAAAGGCTTAGAAAATTTTGAATAGCAGAATGTCTCACGTGGCTGAAGAGCTTGTAATAAATCATAATATCCGGAGAACGAAGCTTGAACACGCATGTTGCTTTTGGCAATAACACTGAAATCACTCACTCCGGAGCAGCTCAGATAAAGCTGCCTGTAGTGTCAATGACAACTGTTGTCTGGCTTTTCACATGAGGAGAGGCTGCAGCCGCTTAGCAACTCTACCTTCCACAACAAGATGTATTTAATTTTTGTTGCCCAATACGCAAACCGGACAGAAAAAAACACTACTAGTTGCATACGTTTTAGCTAAGTCACTGCTGGGTGTGCTCTGTCCTGCTTACCTATTCCAAGAGCATGCAATAAAGGAGATCAGTGGGCGGGTCTCACTGTTTTGCATCCCGCGGGTTGCTAAGTACATACTTTGAGTTACTGAACTTAATTTGCACTTCGGAGCCCCTCAAAAGACGGTCAAGTTGGACTAAGTAAAGCAAACAAAACTCCAGAGTTTAGGTGTTCTGCATTTCATGAGTGACCTTTCAAAAGTACCTTTGGATGCACAAAACACAGGTCTAGAAGATTTGCAAGTTTTATATGAAGGCTTTATTTTCCCATCGAGAATGTGCGAGCTTGAAACTTGAACTTCACTGAAGTACTTGGAAACTAGGAAAGGAGACCTTCTGTTGATAGCGTATCCTAAATGCGGTAATTAAGTGTTTGTTTTTTTTCCTAATTATGCAGTCCCACCTTTCTTTTATGTCAGAGGTGGAAACAGAGCTTTAACATAATGAATATAGGAGCTATACTTTTTGACGTCCCTGTTTGAGCTGTTGTGCATATTTAAAGGCTGCTCAGGGCGTAGCATGCTATATTGATACAGTTCAGCATGTAAAAACTTTGCATTTAACCAGTACTAATAAACATATGACCAGAAACTGTAAGAAGCTGTTAGGCAAGTGGCAGCTTGGATTGCAAGAATCCGATTGGCTGCCACCACTTTCTTCATGGAAAATATACAGAATCAGCTTGCTGTGATCACAACCAGATACACAGTGCATGGCAAGTTGATATTCTCCAAAATATTAAATACCAACATGATGTTACTCCTCAGTGAAAACAAAGTTGAGAAAGTTCCTGACAAAGTTCAGGTACTTTTTCAACTTCATTTCTAACAGTGGAGCTAAAAATGGACTGAGAATTTACCCACGCTTATGGAAGACACTCTGGTGAAACAGCATACATTTTCAAGTGCCTGAGAGAGTGCTCGGATGTAAGCATTAAAGAGCCCTGAGAAGATACTCTGAGTTAAGCAGAAACCTTTTTGGACCCACACGAGTGGCAGTTCAACAAAAGCACCTTCCTAATAACTCAGAAATGTGGAACCTCGAAGGTCGATGTCTTTGCCCCCCACACCAACCATCAGCTCAGCAAAATCTGCTCCAGGGAACATCACTGCATGGCTTGGAAAGTGGATGCCCTGTCCTTCCCCTGTGCCAACCTCTCGGTCTATGCCTTTCCTCCCCTACCTCTCATCCCCAGGGTACTGCTCAAAATAAGGGAGGAAAAACCAAGGACTTTTCTTATAGCTCCAGACTGGCCCCGACAACACTGGTATCCCTTGCTGTGCAGCTTGTCCTGCTGCCTCCATGGCATCTTCCTCAGATTCCAAACCTCGAAATCCAGAATCCAAAAGGAGGGGAATTCATGCATCCCCAATTGCAGCCACACAGTGTGGCAGCTTGGCTTATTCCCTAACCCTGAACCAATCTGGCATCCTCAGTAAACAGGTTCTGGATGTTATCCGTGAGGCCAGATGCCCTAGCACCAGAAAGTCTTATGCAGATGAATGGAAAAGGTTCTGCACCTGGATCCAGGCTAAGGGGGCCAATACAGCACAGCCCTCCATCCCTCTCATCCTGGATTACTTAGCTGACTTACTACACAGTGGTATCTCTTTCTCCTCTATAAAAATTCATGCCTCTGCTATTTCTGCTTATTTTCCCACTGAGCAGCCCCTTTTTCTCACACCCTTTAATCAAACAGTTCCTCAGAGGGGTTAGCAACTTGAGGCCCCCCCAGAACGGCACCATCACTTGCTTGGGACCTTAAGTTTGTCTTGGAAAAGCTCACCCTTCCTCCTTTCAAACCAGCTTCTTCTGCAGAGCTAAAATTTCTCTCCTGGAAGACGGCCTTCCTTCTGGCCATCACTTTAGCTAGAAGAGTCTCTGAGCTGCAAGCATTCATGACTGTGGAATCCTTCATCTTCCATGCAGACCGGGTATCCCTCAGAACTAACACATCCTTCATGCCCAAGGTGGTGTCCAGTGTGGCCCACCTTCTTTCCTAATTGCCAGAACAAGGGGGAAAGGATTATTCACTTTTTAGATGTGCACAGACAGCTCGGATACTATCTGGACAGGACTAAACCCTTCAGAAAGTCTAATCAATTGCTGGTCAGCTTTGCTACAGGGGCAGAAGGCAAAGCCATCTCCAAGCAAACCAATTCCAAATGGATAACACACTGCATCCATTTCCGCTACAAACAGCATGGTAAGCTTCCCCCCAAGGGGGTCAGGACACACACCTCCAGAGCAGCCTCCACCTCTGCAGCTTTCCTCAGAGGAATCCCCACCAGGGACATCCTGGAGGGTGTCACCTCGACATCTGTTCACACTTTTACCAAGTATTACCACCTGCCTCTCTTCTCCAAATCCAGGGCAGGGTTTGCTTTTGCAGTCTTGCAGGGCATCCTAGCCAGCCCCTAGCTTTCTTGACTGCCTCCACCCATTTCCTCACCTTTGGGAATCTGCCCAAATGTGATGACTGCAACAGTGAAACTTGAAAAACATAGTACAGTTGTGTACAAGTACCGTAAATGTAGATGTTCAAGTGTATTCACTGTTGCAATCCTGGTTTCCCTCCCTCCATCCCCCTTTTCTCTCCTTCTCCTTTTGTTACCATTCTTCCTTGTTATTCTCCTTTCCTTACAAGGGACATATTGGTATTTATTTTCCACTGGTGGGGTTCTTCCACCAGAACCTGGCCTCCTACTTTGGGGGCTCCTGACAAGTTAGGGCAAGAAAAACTGATGTAATGGCATCGGCTGCCTTACTTTATACAACTGACGATCTGATGTCGGTCCTCAAGCGACAGCAACCGACGCAGAAATACTAAGTCTCTAGTATTCGGGCCGGCCAAGGGCTACCCTGGCAGGGATAACCCAAATGTGATGACTGCAACAGTGAATACACTCAAACATCTACATTTATGGTAAGTGTACACAACTGTACTTTCCTAAAACTTCCCACATAGATGTTTCCCCTTCTGAAGTCAGGACTGGTCCAGGGGTGGTGCTATTTCTGATGTTCATCGTGTTACCCTGCTGCAGTCATCACACTTGGGGTTATCCTGCCGTCAGGCGGTCCAGCAGTCGGCCCGAATTCCAAAGTCTTGGTCTGGCATCAGTTGCTGTCGCTTCTTCCCTGACGTCAGTGCGCCAGGGTTATATAAGAGGCATCCGACGCCATTTTCTTCAGTCTTTCTTGCCGCGTGGTGCCTGAAGCAGAAGCAGTTCGCAAGTGCCGGTTGGCCGACACCTGAGATTTTCGATTTGAATTTCAGTCCGAAGTCTTCGATAAAGCTAAGTACACCATTGGGGAACATTTTCTTGCCTCAGTCCGATGTCAGAAAAAGTTAACAATTGCATTTCTTGTGGGAAGCAAATACCTCATAAGGACTTCCATTCTTATTGTATTCCTTGCCTAGGCCCAGACCACGACATCCCAGGTTGTCGGTTTTGTGCTAGGTTTAATAAACGAACTATCAAATGCTGTTTTGACTTCACACGGCATTACTTTGGTAGGAAATTTAATTATATCATGCCGTCGGAGCAGCCGACGACCGCCATACATAAAAAACGCAAGGATAAGGATAGGCAGCCTAGGAACAAGCCAGACTCTGAGGCCTCAGCTGGGCCTGTCGCCAGTTTTCAATGAGGCGCCTACTCAGCCCCTGACGACCGCAGAACTGGAACCCCAGACAGCTGCGGTTTCCCAAGCGGAGCTTACTAGGCCTACGCAGCCATCTTCCGACATTGGAGCAGAAGTAGACACTGGTGCAGTGGAAACACCTTCGGTTGCAGAAGGTGTCTTCAGACCGACTACACTCACCATTAAATCTTATGCTAAGCTTAAAACTCCTTTAAAACCTAAGAAAACTGTACATCAGTCTACAGTTCAAGGCCTCATGCCTAAGAAACAGATGCTTAAGATGGCTGAATATTTGATTACCCTAATCAGGGGTTCCCATCCCCCCTCCTGATAAAAGACCAAGACAAGAGGAGGGTTATGCATCCTCTGACCAGGTTTCTCTCTCCTCAGATTCTTCTGAGGAACAGGATTACACTTTTCCACCTTATGAAGATTCTGATGCTGAAGACTCTATTCCCTCAGCATCTCCCCCTGAAGACTACTCCTTTGGGGAAACTTTACATACCATGAGGGAACATTTCCACTGGGAAGGCCAGGACTACTCAGATTCTAAGAAAAGGCTCCGAGAGTTCCTTTTACTACCCCAGCACAGACCTCTTGCTATCCCTCCTGTTTTAGATATTGTGGATGATGTTTACTTGGAGTCTAGTTTAAATCCAGACTATCTACCTCCTGCTCCAGCCAAACCAGACATATACTACATAGTACCTGACTCACACAAATTTCTTTATAAAAGCCCTGTAGCTGACCCTGAAACAATTTCCCAGGGTCCTAAGGGAGTTAAAACTTCTATGGCTAAAAATCCTGGAACCTATGAAAGGGATTCCAGAGCCCTAGATAGATGGGGAAAGAAAATATGCACCTCAGCAACTCTGGCTATGAGAGCATTAAATTGCCAGTTTCACATGTTGAAATATCAGCAATTCCTAATGTCTCAGTTAAAACAAAAAATGAGTACACATTCTGAACAGTCTGATTTCAAGGAAATGCAGGCTCTGTTGCATGCAGCTGAACTTGTGGGCAAACATACTTTACAGTGCGGGTTTGATTCATTGGAAGCTTCCTGTAGAGCAGCTGTTACTGGCTCTGTCATATGTAGACATGCTTGGTTAAAAGAACAAACCCTTCCTGACCATGTTAAAGCAAAATTATTGGATGCTCCTTTACAGCAGGATGTATTATTTGGTGTCAAAGCAGAAGTTGTTTTAAAGAAAATGGAAGGTAAGGCAAGGTCTATGCAAACGGTACAACCCCCTCATTTCAGCAGAAATTGGCCAACAAGAAACTGGTAATTTCCAGCTTCTGACAGATCACAGAGGGGCAAATACAGATGCCCAAGAGCCAGAGGTCAGTCACAGGGCCCTTACAAACCTCGCCAATGGGGTACTGCTACCCAGAAAGGAGGAGAAGACAGGCCCCAAGCTAGCAGAAGACAAACACAATGACTCTATTCTCAAACTACCAAGCAAATCTCTCCTGGCTACTCCCTTGGGAGGAAAACTAGCATTTTTTGCAGACAACTGGCACATCATCACAAAAGACAAATGGGTTCTAATCATTGTCTCTCAAGGATATAGATTCCACTTTCATACCTTACCAAGGATCAAAGGAATGCCAAACCTGCCATCAAATCAATGGGCAGAGGCACAAAAACAAATTACAGCTCTCATGGACATGGGAGCCATTCAACAGGTACCTACACAGGAGCAAGGACAAGGATTTTACTCAAGACTCTTTCTAGTCCCAAGAAAGGACAAAGCACGGCGACCCATTCTGGATCTTTCAATTCTGAACACCTATCTGCAAGTACCAAAATTCAAGATGCTAACACTACAGCAGCTTCTTCCCATGCTGGGCAAGAATGCTTGGCTAGTCACTTTGGACCTCAAGGAGGCATACCTGCATGTCCCCATCAGACAAAATTGCAGAAGATACCTCCGTGGTAGTGCTGCGGTAGCATTGTCGCCTCACAGTAAGACGCTGTCCGGTTCGATTCTCAGCTAGAGCGTCTTCTGCGTGGAGACATGCGTGAATGGGTGTACCTTCGTTGAAGATTGTGCATCTGACCTGGCAAGCCGGTACGTAAAAATCAACTGCCAATCATTAGCGGACCTGAGTTCCGCTGTGGCGACCCCTAACCGGGAAAAGCCGAAAGACACAAGACCTCCGCTTCATTGCAGGTTCAACGCATTATCAATTCTCTGCACTGCCCTTTGGCTTATCTACTGCGCCCAGGGTCTTCACAAAATGCCTGGCACCAGTAATTGCATACTGCAGACAAAGAGGAATTCAAATATACCCATACCTGGACGACTGCCTTATTCAAGCAAAAAGCATGGACATTCTTTTAAAGCATCTGGCATTTGTCAGACACCTTCTAAGTTGCCTAGGGTACACAGTAAATGAAAAGAAATCAAAACTAGTGCCCTCACAAAACATAATATTCCTGGGTGCCAGCTTGAACACAATGGCCCAGATGGCTTATCTCACGCCAGACAAGCAACGACAGCTGATTCAATATTTGAAAATAATGGCAACAAAGACCCAACTTCCTGCAAGAAAAATTCTGCAGGCCTTGGGATTCATGGCATCTTGCATACTACTAATACCATTTGCAAAACTGCATATGAGGAAATTACAATGGTACCTGAAAAGTGTATTGACTCAGCACAGCCACAGCTTGGAAACAATGATACCACTCATTCCCTGCCTTCAGCAGGAGTTTCTATGGTGGGCACAGGCATGTCACCTCAACAAGGGTCAGCCTTTCACCTTACCCACAGCCAGGCAAACTATGACAACAGATGCATCGGACTATGCCTGGGGAGCACATATGGCAGGGCAGTGCATTCAGGGCAAATGGACTACAGATCAGAGGCGTCTGCATATCAATCAAAAAGAAATGCTAGCAGTACAGAATGCCCTAACAGCTTTCAAGGACCTTCTACACCCAGGACAGCTAATAATAAAGACAGACAATACCACAGTAATGTGGTACATAAACAAGCAAGGGGGCACACATTCCTACCCTCTATGCAGGCAAGCAATGACCTTGTGGAACACTGCACTGTCTTACCAGGTTCAATTATAAGCACAATTCCTGCCAGGAAAGAAAAACACATTGGCAGACGACCTAAGCAGAAACATCATGGATCCACATGAATGGAAACTAGATCCACAAGTATTTGCAATGATAGCTCAAAAATGGGGACTCCCAGACATAGATCTGTTTGCAAGCCCCCACAACCACCAACTTCAAAAATTTTGCACAAGGACTTTCCATCCACTAGCTTGGAAAGTGGATGCCCTCTCATTCAGTTGGAAAACGTTAACAGTGTATACCTTCCCTCCACTGCCTCTTCTAGCAAACGTACTGCTGAAAGTCAGATTAGAGAGGCCACAAATGATACTTGTTGCACCAGACTGGCCACGCCAGCATTGGTATCCAATTTTAAGGAACATGGCCCACGGCCCACCATGGATTTTGCCACAAGTTCCTCACCTGCTCACCCAGCAAGACAATCAGATTCTACCCAGCCAGCTCAAGACTTTAAACCTGGCTGCATGGCAAATTACCTAAACAGCCAGTCAACACCTTTATCCAAAGCTGTTATGGATGTCATTATGGAGGCCAGGAGGCCCAGCACCAGGAAAACCTATTCAGACAAATGGAAAAGATTTTGTGCCTGGAACCAGATTAAAGGCCAAAATCCCCTTGATCCAAACATTCCTCAGATTCTACAATATTTAACTGAGATGTTACACAAAGGACTTTCCTTTTCATCTATTAAGATCCACGCTTCAGCAATTTCAGCTCATTACAGCACGGATCCTCCTTTATTCTCACATCCACTCCTAAGACAGTACCTCAGAGAGGCTAAGAACTTAAGACCGCCAAGGAGAGCTCCAACACCTACTTGGGATCTCAACTTTGTTCTGGAAAAGCTTACACTGCCACCCTTTGAACCAGCTTTTTCAGCTGATTTAAAATTTCTTTCATGGAAAACTGCCCTACTACTAGCAATAACCTCAGCTAGAAGAGTCTCAGAGCTACAGGCACTAATGGCAGTGGAACCTTTCCTCATTTTTCATCAAGACAGTCTCCCTCTATGAACTAACCCTTCCTTTATGAGAAAGGTGGTATCCAGTGTGGCCCTAAACCAAACCATTCACTTGCCCACCTTCTTCCCAAATCCACAGAACAAAGGAGAAAGACTCCTGCACTCTTTGGACATTCACAGGCAATTACGTTACTACTTGGATAAAACTAAGGCTTTCAGAAAAACTGACCAGCTCTTTGTAGCCTATGCTACAGGATCACAAGGAAAAGCTATCTCAAAACAGACCATTTCTAAATGGATAGGGCATTGCATACGTTTCTGCTACACACATCATGGGAAACCGGTACCTGCTAACATTAGGTCCCACTCCACCAGGGATACAGCTAACATTAGGTCCCACTCCACCAGGGATACAGCTACATCAGCAGCCTTTCTCAAGGGAGTGCCAACCAAGGATATTCTGGAAGCTGCAACTTGGAGTTCAATGCACACCTTCACCAAACACGATCACTTACTTCTTTAAGACTAGAGCTGGTTTTGCCACTGCAGTTTTGCAGGGCCCACTAGCTTCTTCTAACCCTGTTTGACTCCACCTCCCATCCTTAGCTTTGGGATTCAACCCAAGTGTGATGACTGCAGCAGGGTAACACGATGAACATAGTACAGTTTTGTACCTACCATAAATGTAGATGTTCGAGTGTTCACCTTGCTGCAGTCCAGGTTACCCTCCCTCCATCTCCTCTGATCTAGCTGAACTTATCTCTACCACTCTATCCTATACTACCTCTGTGGTGTATTTGCTTGTGCCTAAGGGTATTGTTTTATTTTTATGTAGCTATATATATATATATATATATATAAATAATGTATTCTCCCTACCTATTGGGGGCACCTGACATCTTAGGCAAGAAAAACTGAAGAAAATGGTGTCGGATGCCTCTTATATACCCCTGGTGCACTGATGTCAGGGAAGAAGCAACAGCAACCGACGCCGGACCAAGACTTTGGAATTCGGGCCGATTGCAGGACTGCCTAATGGCAGGATAACCCCAAGTGTGATGACTGCAGCAGGGTGAACACTCGAACATCTACATTTATGGTAGGTACAAAACTGTACTTTTTGTCTCCCAAGTGTTTTTTAGCTGAGTGTTACAGTAGTACAGGACCCTCCTAACAGAAAGAGGGTAAGCAGTTTTTTTTCTCTACAGACTTATCAAAATATTTAGCATCTAGACCTGTCTACTGTGTCTGTATGCTTTTCCATGTCCCTTCAGAATCTCTCCTTGACATAGATTGGGACAAGAGGGAAAGGGCACTTGTCAAGGCACAAATTTAGTTGGGTTTCCTTTCTTTCCCTTCTGTATTTAGGGCAGCAAGAAAATGACTCACCTCCCTGTTTGTCCATTCCCTAGTCTGTTCTTGCTATAGAGTTTTTGGCGGCAGATATCATACGTTTGCCACTGACATTTTTCTTAGTGTTCACATTTGTTCCATTCTGTTTTGGTGGATTCAACGCAAATTTTTTTCAAAAACTGAAGGTGTGGGCCCAATTCTCAGTACTACTGAGTCCACACTTAATGGTTGAGATGCCTTTGTAAACCTTTATCTGTGTTGACCTTTTAAATGTTTGAGTTTGTATTACACAGGCTGTTCTCATTACCAGTGCTGGTCTTGATGATCAAGTTAGCACTGTCCCCTGAGTTGCTGGTGTCTTTGTGACAACAGGTCCCTGTTGGTTTCAAGTCTTGTCACTGTTGATCAGTGAAAGCTCAGCGATGGTATGGTTGCAACCTCTTGAGTTGGTAGATAACTGCAGGAGTCCGCACCAACATCCGTTCAGCCACAGTATGCTGCTCTGTCATATACCTTAGCCGAGTCATCCCCATCCCAGTGAGGCAGTGGGTCAGCTACTGGAGGAATAAGTTGATGGTATCCAGATCTGATTCCTCTTATTCACACTCTGGAGAGGTTTCTGCAGATGTTACCAGGAAGAGAAAGTGCAAAAGGAAGATGTTGTGTTGCCCTGTCTCGTCTTCATTCTTACAATGATGGGTTCAGAGCCGATCCTCAGCTCTAATTCGGCCGAATAGACAGCTGAAAGACTCAAACTTGGCTTGTGGCAAGTAGGTATCCCATAATGCAGTGGTGTAACTCCCCAGATCTTGTTTGCCGCTTTACAAGGTTGAATGTGCTCTTCTTGGCCGTGGCTAAGTTGTGAAATTTTTCTACTATTACATTTATTAGACCTTTTATCTCTTTATATATTATAGTTGGTATTTTCTTCTAACATTTTAGTTGCATAGTTAGCCTTTGAACTAATATATCTTGATTTTTATAGCTATTATTCCTTTTTGGTGCTGCCTTTAGCCATCGTTTTCGTAGGCCTTGCTGCATCCTTTGTAGTGGTGGTGGTGTCTTTTTGTATAGCTTAATAGCAGCTCGTTTAAGTTAGAGAGCTCTTCGCCCATTGTAGTTAGAGGGCTTGTAGTTGGTGTGTTGTTTTTCTGGGATTTAGGGCCGTTTTAGTTAGAGCCCTATTATCTTCCCTTGTTTATCTGTTTGCTCAGTGTTTCCTGTTGTAGTTAGCTATATATCAGTAGTTTTCGCAATTAGAATTTTCTGTTGTTGGCTTGTGGTCTTTTGTCATAATCATGTCCAAAGTCCCAAAGGAGAGGGAACATAAGCCTTCGGGCTTCAAGAAATGCTAGAAGTGTTCACAAAAGATATCTATTAATGACGATCATATCATCTGTGTTTATTGCCTTGGAGCTATTCATTTGCAAGAGGATTGTACATTCTGTCATTCCTTCAGTGCCAGGGTTTTACAGTAAAGGAGAAACAAAACTGATCCTTAAGAGTCTGTTAAAGCAAACTTTTGAAGAAGCTATCCACAGTTGTTCTTCCTCTTCTTCTTCTTCAAAAAAGGACAAACCTCAAGAGAGACCATCACCTGCTTCATCGGCTCATTCGGAGCCTCCAGTCAAGATAACTAAAATATCTAAGGCTACTACCTCCTCGGTTCCACAGTCTTCGGAACCATCTGAGATTATTTTGATTGACAAGCCTTGTTCTTTGGCTTCAAAGTATTTTGGATCCGCAAGAATCCTCTTCTCAGAGCCGGTCTATTGAGATTTCACTGGTCTCACCATAACTGAGATCTCCCATTTTGCACAGTTCTCATTCTCTGTCCCTATCCTCCAGGTCCACCAGGAGCTTATCTGATGATGATGTGGAAGGTGTGGTGCACAGACTCTTGAAGTCGCCGGCACTAACCAAATTATTTTTGGCTCCGACCCATTTAGTCCCAGATCCTACTATATAACCATTGTACCCATTGTTCCTCCTCCTCCAAGCCAAGCTGGACCTTCGGAGCCGGAGTGCTTGGTGCTACTCACTGTGGATCCGTTGATTCTGAGACCCCTTTCAGTGATCACTGAGCTGATTTCTGCTCCAACACTCTCGGCGCCATCCCCGAGGGGGATTCTCAGCCCTGATCTTTGGGGCCGAGCCTACCCCTTGGAGCTTCAGCCCGGGTTAGCTCGGCTCCTACATCAGCCTTGGAGCCAATCTCGCTGGGTCCGGTGGCTTCCTCTGCCCTCCTCAGAGCCAAGGGAGTCTTCAGAGCCAGTGGGAACTGATTTGAGGTGACGAGGAGTGTACTGTCTGCCCCTAACAGATCCACATAAGGATACCAGCACTCGTCCCCCTAAGGCACTGGCTACTGTCTTGGCACCACCCATTTCACAGGACAGCAGAGATCCAGAGTCTCAGGATCTCCCATTGGGCAAATCCCTCTCTTCCGAAACCTCCCCAGAATACCCTTCTGAGGAGCCCCCTCGGAAGAGAACTTGCAAGAGGAAGCACGTAGACTCTCCAGATGAGTACGTCACTTCAGACACTGACCTCGAGGAGTCAGAAGGGTCCCCACAATCGTCCTTTGATGATATCTCATTTTCAGATATTCTAGAGATTCTAAAGCAGTGAGGCAGCTGGTAGGCCACCACACCTTCTGATGAGTCAGTGTACCTGTAGGCTTTTGGATCTCAAACTTCAGCCTCCTGGGTGTCTCTGCATTTCAACGAGCTAATGGACTTGGTCAGTCGAAAGGTGTGGTAGTCACCGGACACAATGGAACCAGTCCCTTGGAGGCCAAACAAATTATCAGCTCCTTCCGGAAAGGATTTCCTCACTAAGGGGGTACCTGTAGATGCTATGGTCTCTGAAGTCTCCCATCCCATGTACTGATTTGAATGAAGGGGAGTCTTTCCCTTTGTCACAATTAACCCCAAGTTTGAGGATCTCTTGGAATTAATGCATCAGAGGGAATCATGGCCTAATGACTGTCTGTCCTGTGGAAAGTATACTATAGGGAGCTTTACATTCCATCCACCTTCTTCTTGGGTTGTCCCTCCTGTTAATAACATGGTCTCTGTCATCATCAGAGGGCTTGGTGAGAAACTGATATGGCAGCACCTATCCCAAGGAGACCAGACAAGATTCTTCAACCTCCCAAGTACAAAGAATGTTGCATTATGGTGATTGCTACCCCAAAGAAAGAATTCTTGAATGAGAACATAGTTGTCTGTTCCCCTTGCAATAAGACTAGGGCATTAGACTACTATGGGAATTACATGTACACGTCAAGTACTTTCCTGTATGTGCCTTGAACTACCTGACACTTATGTCTTGATTTCAGTACAGGTTAACTGATCAGACCCTAAAAGTGTTGAAAGGGATGCCACATGGAGATTAGAATGTAAATTTGCATCCCAAGTGGCATCTATGAAAATATATATATATACCCTTTCCTTGCAACTACTGCATAATGCATTTGATACAGCTACGTGTGCAGCTAGAACCGGCATTGCCATGCTGTCATGTCTGGCTTCAGTTACCTGTTGCTCCATATGACACTTCTCTTTTCAGACTTTCAGACTGTAGGTATAAAACAAAGCTCCAGAAAAGTGCTCACAGGTATTGACATCAAGTTCTTCACTCTGTGCAGGGTATTTCCACCATGGCCAGAAGAATGCATGAAATGTATAGTTTAGGAAAACCCAACAGCAACTACTTAAGAAGATTTCTGATTGAAAACAGTATAGATGTGGGGTTTCCAGAACAGGGTGGTTCCCCAGGGCCAGGGACATAGATGTTCCACAGAATCAGATATTCCACAGTCATCTTTCTGGGCACCCACTATGGAATTGTTTAGAACTTGCCTGACTGCCTCCAGAGTTAGGACATTTGGGGGACAAATCTCCTGTGTTTTCCTGTGATGTTCATCGTGCATACAGCTGCAGTCATTACAGATGGGTTATCCTGCCGTCAGGCGGGTCCTCGGTCGGCCGAATTTCCAAAGTCTAGGTCTGGCGTCGGTTGTCGTCGCTTCTTCCCTGACGTCAGTGCGGCAGGGGTACAAAAGAGGCAGCCAACGCCATTTTCTTAAGTCTTTCTTGCCGCGCGGTGCCCGAAGCAGAAGCAGTTCGCAAGTGCCGGTCGGCCAGCTCCTGAGATTTACGAAAATATTTCACCCGAAGTCTTCTTGAAAGCTAAGTACCCCATTGGGGAAACTTTTCTTGCCTCAGACAGATGTCAAACAAAATTAATAATTGCATTTCTTGTGGGAAGCAAATACAGCATAAGGATTTCCACTCTTTCTGTATACCTTGCTTAGGCCCAGACCACGACGTCTCAGCCTGCCGTTTTTGTGCTAGATTCAACAAGCTCACTATTAAGCTCTGCGTGGAGTTCGCCCTTCATTATTTTGGCAAAAAATTTAATTATATCATGTCGTCGGATACTCTGACTCCAGTTTTGAGCAAAAGACGCAAAGATAAGAACCGACATCCGAGGTCTGCACCGACTACTGAGACCACGCTTAGGCCGACTACCGGTTCTCCGGTTCTCAGCGAGGCGCCTACGCAGCCCCTGAGTACCGATGACACTACATTACCGGTGACTTCAGTACCCGAGGTCGCAGGCTCCTCGGTCCCCATTCCTACTGCAGAT